>NW_027286127.1:0-40042 GCF_022747635.1 Hetaerina americana
ACCATGGAAACATTTTTGTTTGATTTGTGTCGAGTGAGATTTTCACCTAGAATCCAAAGGGGGGGGTATTGGCACTTTTCATGGAAAAATGTGAAAAATTAAAATTTCTTAAAATGAAATAAATGCCTTCTATACACCTCAAACATTCACTCTAAAACAGAAAAATGTTGTTTTTCGCAATATTTTTAGAAATTTGGGCTCTTTTAGTAACTCTAACACTAGCGCTGAAGCATCTTTTATGCTCATTTCTTGTGTTTATGGATTTATTCTGGGTTTTATTTTGTTTATTCGATGAAAATGAACAACAATACACACCATGGAAAGATTTTTGTGTGATATGTTTGGTGAGATTTTCACCTAGAACCCAAAGGGGGAGGGTATTGGCACTTTTCATGGAAAATTGTGAAAAAATAAAATTTCTAAAAATGAAATAAATGCCTTCTATACACCTCGAACATTCACTTTAAAACAGAAGATTGTGGTTTTTCGCAATATTTTTAGAAATTTGGGCTCTTTTAGTAACATAACACTAGCGCTGAAGCATCTTTTATGCTCATTTCTTGTCTTTCAGGATTTATTCTGGGTTTTATTTTGTTTATTTGATGAAAATTACCAACAATACACACCATGGAAACATTTTTGTTTGATTTGTGTCGAGTGAGATTTTCACCTAGAACCCAAAGGCACTTTTCATGGAAAAATAAGAAAAATTAAAATTTCTAAAAATGAAATAAATGCCTTCTATACACCTCGAACATTCACTTTAAAACAGAAGATTGTTGTTTTTCGCAATATTTTTAGAAATTTGGGCTCTTTTAGTAACATTGACACTAGCGCTGAAGCATCTTTTATGCTCATTTATTGTCTTTCAGGATTTATTCTGGGTTTTATTTTGTTTATTTCATGAAAATGAACAACCATACACACCATGGAAACATTTTTGTTTGATTTGTGTCGAGTGAGATTTTCACCTAGAACCCAAAGGGGGGGGTATTGGCACTTTTCATGGAAAAATGTGAAAAATTAAAATTCCTTAAAATGAAATAAATGCCTTCTATACACCTCGAAATTCACTTTAAAACAGAAGATTGTTGTTTTTCGCAATATTTTTAGAAATTTGGCCTTTTTTAGTAACATTAACACTAGCGCTGAAGCATCTTTTATGCTCATTTATTGTCTTTCAGAATTTATCCTTGGTTTTATATTGTTTATTTCATGAAAATGAACAACAATACACACCATGGAAACATTTTTGTTTGATTTGTGTCGAGTGAGATTTTCACCTAGAACCCAGAGGGGGGGTATTGGCACTTTTCATGGAAAAATGTGAAAAATTAAAATTTCTTAAAATGAAATAAATGCCTTCTACACAACTTCAACATTCACTTTAAAAAAGAAAAATGTTGTTTTTCGCAATATTTTTAGAAATTTGGGCTCTTTTGGTAACTCTAACACTAGCGCTGAAGCATCTTTTATGCTCATTTCTTGTCTTTCAGGATTTATTCTGGGTTTTATTTTGTTTATTTCATGAAAATGAACAACAATACACACCATGGAAAGATTTTTGTGTGATATGTTGAGTGAGATTTTCACCTAGAACCCAAAGGGGGGGGGGTATTGGCACTTTTCATGGAAAAATGTGAAAAATTAAAATTTCTAAAAATGAAATTAATGCCTTCTATACACCTCAAACATTCACTTTAAAACAGAAAAATGTTGTTTTTCGCAATATTTTTAGAAATTTGGGCTCTTTTAGTAACATAAACACTAGCGCTGAAGCATCTTTTATGGTCATTTATTGTCTTTCAGGATTTATTCTGGGTTTTATTTTGTTTATTTGATGAAAATGAACAACGATACAAACCATGGAAACATTTTTGTTTGATTTGTGTCGAGTGAGATTTTCACCTAGAACCCAAAGGGGGGGGTATTGGCACTTTTCATGGAAAAATGTGAAAAATTAAAATTTCTTAAAATGAAATAAATGCCTTCTATACACCTCAAACATTCACTCTAAAACAGAAAAATGTTGTTTTTCGCAATATTTTTAGAAATTTGGGCTCTTTTAGTAACATTAACACTAGCGCTGAAGCATCTTTTATGCTCATTTATTGTCTTTCAGGATTTATCCTTGGTTTTATTTTGTTTATTTCATGAAAATGAACAACCATACACACCATGGAAACATTTTTGTTTGATTTGTGTCGAGTGAGATTTTCACCTAGAACCCAAAGGGGGGGGTATTGGCACTTTTCATGGAAAAATGTGAAAAATTAAAATTTCTAAAAATGAAATAAATGCCTTCTATACACCTCGAACATTCACTTTAAAACAGAAGATTGTTGTTTTTCGCAATATTTTTAGAAATTTGGGCTCTTTTAGTAACATTAACACTAGCGCTGAAGCATCTTTTATGCTCATTTCTTGTCTTTCAGGATTTATTCTGGGTTTTATTTTGTTTATTTCATGAAAATGAACAACAATACACACCATGGAAACATTTTTGTTTGATTTGTGTCGAGTGAGATTTTCACCTAGAACCCAAAGGGGGGGGTATTGACACTTTTCATGGAAAAATGTGAAAAATTAAAATTTTTTAAAATGAAATAAATGCCTTCTATACACCTCAAACATTCGCTTTAAAACAGAAGATTGTTGTTTTTCGCAATATTTTTAGAAATTTGGGCTCTTTTAGTAACATTAACACTAGCCCTGAAGCATCTTTTATGCTCATTTCTTGTCTTTCAGGATTTATTCTGGGTTTTATTTTGTTTATTTCATGAAAATGAACAACAATACACACCATGGAAACATTTTTGTTTGATTTGTGTCGAGTGAGATTTTCACCTAGAACCCAAAGGGGGGGGGTATTGGCACTTTTCATGGAAAAATGTGAAAAATTAAAATTTCTTAAAATGAAATAAATGCCTTCTTTACACCTCAAACATTCATTTTAAAACAGAAGATTGTGGTTTTTCGCAATATTTTTAGAAATTAGGGCTCTTTTAGTAACATTTACACTAGCCCTGAAGCATATTTTATGCTCATTTATTGTCTTTCAGGATTTATTCTGGGTTTTATTTTGTTTATTTCATGAAAATGAACAACAATACACACCATGGAAACATTTTTGTTTGATTTGTGTCGAGTGAGATTTTCACCTAGAACCCAAAGGGGGGGGTATTGACACTTTTCTTGGAAAAATGTGAAAAATTAAAATTTCTTAAAATGAAATAAATGCCTTCTATACACCTCAAACATTCACTTTAAAACAGAAAAATGTTGTTTTTCGCAATATTTTTAGAAATTTGGGCTCTTTAAGTAACATTAACACTAGCGCTGAAGAATCTTTTTGCTCATTTATTGTCTTTCAGGATTTATCCTTGGTTTTATTTTGTTTATTTCATGAAAATGAACAACAATACACGCCATGGAAATATCTTGTTTGATTTCTGTCGAATGAGATTTTCACCTAGAACCCAAAGGGGGGGGTATTGGCACTTTTCATGGAAAAATGTGAAAAAATAAAATTTCTAAAAATGAAATAAATGCCTTCTATACAACTCGAACATTCACTTTACAACAGAAGATTGTGGTTTTTCGCAATATTTTTAGAAATTTGGGCTCTTTTAGTAACATTAACACTAGCGCTGAAGCATCTTTTATGCTCATTTATTGTCTTTCAGGACTTATTCTGGGTTTTAATTTGTTTATTTGATGAAAATGAACATTATTACACACCATGGAAAACATCTTGTTTGATTTGTGTCGAGTGAGATTTTCACCTAGAACCCAAAGGGGGGGGTATTGGCACTTTTCATGGAAAAATGTGAAAAATTAAAATTTCTAAAAATGAAATAAATGCCTTCTATACACCTCAAACATTCACTATAAAACAGAAGATTGTTGTTTTTCGCAATATTTTTAGAAATTTGGGCTCTTTTAGTAACATTAACACTAGCGCTGAAGCATCTTTTATGCTCATTTCTTGTGTTTCAGGATTTATTCTGGGTTTTATTTTGTTTATTTGATGAAAATGAATATTAATACACACCATGGAAACATTTTTGTTTGATTTGTGTCGAGTGAGATTTTCACCTTGAACCCAAAGGGGTATTGACACTTTTCATGGAAAAATGTGAAAAATTAAAATTTCTAAAAATGAAATAAATGCCTTCTATACACCTCAAACATTCACTTCAAAACAGAAGATTGTTGTTTTTCGCAATATTTTTAGAGATTTGGGCTCTTTTAGTAACATTAACACTAGCGCTGAAGCATCTTTTATGCTCATTTATTGTCTTTCAGGACTTATTCTGGGTTTTAATTTGTTTATTTGATGAAAATGAACATTATTACACACCATGGAAACATCTTGTTTGATTTGTGTCGAGTGAGATTTTCACCTAGAACCCAAAGGGGGGGGTATTGGCACTTTTCATGGAAAAATGTGAAAAATTAAAATTTCTAAAAATGAAATAAATGCCTTCTATACACCTCAAACATTCACTATAAAACAGAAGATTGTTGTTTTTCGCAATATTTTTAGAAATTTGGGCTCTTTTAGTAACATTAACACTAGCGCTGAAGCATCTTTTATGCTCATTTCTTGTGTTTCAGGATTTATTCTGGGTTTTATTTTGTTTATTTGATGAAAATGAATATTAATACACACCATGGAAACATTTTTGTTTGATTTGTGTCGAGTGAGATTTTCACCTTGAACCCAAAGGGGTATTGACACTTTTCATGGAAAAATGTGAAAAATTAAAATTTCTAAAAATGAAATAAATGCCTTCTATACACCTCAAACATTCACTTCAAAACAGAAGATTGTTGTTTTTCGCAATATTTTTAGAAATTTGGGCTCTTTTAGTAACATTAACACTAGCCTTGAAGCATATTTTATGCTCATTTATTGTCTTTCAGGATTTATTCTGGGTTTTATTTTGTTTATTTCATGAAAATGAACAACAATACACACCATGGAAACATTTTTGTTTGATTTGTGTCGAGTGAGATTTTCACCTAGAACCCAAAGGGGGGGGGGTATTGACACTTTTCATGGAAAAATGTGAAAAATTAAAATTTCTAAAAATGAAATAAATGCCTTCTATACACCTCAAACATTCACTCTAAAACAGAATAATGTTGTTTTTCGCAATATTTTTAGAAATTTGGGCTCTTTTAGTAACATTAACACTAGCGCTGAAGAATCTTTTTGCTCATTTATTGTCTTTCAGGATTTATCCTTGGTTTTATTTTGTTTATTTCATGAAAATGAACAACAATACACACCATGGAAACATCTTGTTTGATTTCTGTCGAGTGAGATTTTCACCTAGAACCCTAAGGGGTATTGGCACTTTTCATGGAAAAATGTGAAAAAATAAAATTTCTAAAAATGAAATAAATAGCTTCTATACAACTCGAACATTCACTTTACAACAGAAGATTGTGGTTTTTCGCAATATTTTTAGAAATTTGGGCTCTTTAGTAACATTAACACTAGCGCTGAAGCATCTTTTATGCTCGTTTATTGTCTTTCAGGATTTATTCTGGGTTTTAATTTGTTTATTTGATGAAAATGAACATTATTACACACCATGGAAACATTTTTGTTTGATTTGTGTCGAGTGAGATTTTCACCTAGAACCCAAAGGGGTATTGACACTTTTCATGGAAAAATGTGAAAAATTAAAATTTCTTAAAATGAAATAAATGCCTTCTATACACCTCAAACATTCACTTCAAAACAGAAGATTGTTTTTTTTCGCAATATTTTTAGAAATTTGGGCTCTTTTATAACATTAACACTAGCGCTGAAGCATCTTTTATGCTCATTTATTATCTTTCAGGATTTATCCTTGGTTTTATTTTGTTTATTTCATGAAAATGAACAACCATACACACCATGGAAACATTTTTGTTTGATATGTGTCGAGTGAGATTTTCACCTAGAACCCAAAGGGGGGGTATTGGAACTTTTCATGGAAAAATGTGAAAAATTAAAATTTCTTAAAATGAAATAAATGCCTTCTATACACCTCAAACATTTACTTTAAAACAGAAGATTGTTGTTTTTCGCAATATTTTTAGAAATTTGGGCTCTTTTAGTGACATTAACACTAGCCCTGAAGCATATTTAATGCTCATTTATTGTCTTTCAGGATTTATTCTGGGTTTTATTTTGTTTATTTCATGAAAATGAACAACAATACACACCATGGAAACATTTTTGTTTGATTTGTGTCGAGTGAGATTTTCACCTAGAACCCAAAGGGGGGGGTATTGACACTTTTCTTGGAAAAATGTGAAAAATTAAAATTTCTTAAAATGAAATAAATGCCTTCTATACACCTCAAACATTCACTTTAAAACAGAAAAATGTTGTTTTTCGCAATATTTTTAGAAATTTGGGCTCTTTAAGTAACATTAACACTAGCGCTGAAGAATCTTTTTGCTCATTTATTGTCTTTCAGGATTTATCCTTGGTTTTATTTTGTTTATTTCATGAAAATGAACAACAATACACGCCATGGAAATATCTTGTTTGATTTCTGTCGAATGAGATTTTCACCTAGAACCCAAAGGGGGGGGTATTGGCACTTTTCATGGAAAAATGTGAAAAAATAAAATTTCTAAAAATGAAATAAATGCCTTCTATACAACTCGAACATTCACTTTACAACAGAAGATTGTGGTTTTTCGCAATATTTTTAGAAATTTGGGCTCTTTTAGTAACATTAACACTAGCGCTGAAGCATCTTTTATGCTCATTTATTGTCTTTCAGGACTTATTCTGGGTTTTAATTTGTTTATTTGATGAAAATGAACATTATTACACACCATGGAAACATCTTGTTTGATTTGTGTCGAGTGAGATTTTCACCTAGAACCCAAAGGGGGGGGTATTGGCACTTTTCATGGAAAAATGTGAAAAATTAAAATTTCTAAAAATGAAATAAATGCCTTCTATACACCTCAAACATTCACTATAAAACAGAAGATTGTTGTTTTTCGCAATATTTTTAGAAATTTGGGCTCTTTTAGTAACATTAACACTAGCGCTGAAGCATCTTTTATGCTCATTTCTTGTGTTTCAGGATTTATTCTGGGTTTTATTTTGTTTATTTGATGAAAATGAATATTAATACACACCATGGAAACATTTTTGTTTGATTTGTGTCGAGTGAGATTTTCACCTTGAACCCAAAGGGGTATTGACACTTTTCATGGAAAAATGTGAAAAATTAAAATTTCTAAAAATGAAATAAATGCCTTCTATACACCTCAAACATTCACTTCAAAACAGAAGATTGTTGTTTTTCGCAATATTTTTAGAAATTTGGGCTCTTTTAGTAACATTAACACTAGCCTTGAAGCATATTTTATGCTCATTTATTGTCTTTCAGGATTTATTCTGGGTTTTATTTTGTTTATTTCATGAAAATGAACAACAATACACACCATGGAAACATTTTTGTTTGATTTGTGTCGAGTGAGATTTTCACCTAGAACCCAAAGGGGGGGGGGTATTGACACTTTTCATGGAAAAATGTGAAAAATTAAAATTTCTAAAAATGAAATAAATGCCTTCTATACACCTCAAACATTCACTCTAAAACAGAATAATGTTGTTTTTCGCAATATTTTTAGAAATTTGGGCTCTTTTAGTAACATTAACACTAGCGCTGAAGAATCTTTTTGCTCATTTATTGTCTTTCAGGATTTATCCTTGGTTTTATTTTGTTTATTTCATGAAAATGAACAACAATACACACCATGGAAACATCTTGTTTGATTTCTGTCGAGTGAGATTTTCACCTAGAACCCTAAGGGGTATTGGCACTTTTCATGGAAAAATGTGAAAAAATAAAATTTCTAAAAATGAAATAAATAGCTTCTATACAACTCGAACATTCACTTTACAACAGAAGATTGTGGTTTTTCGCAATATTTTTAGAAATTTGGGCTCTTTAGTAACATTAACACTAGCGCTGAAGCATCTTTTATGCTCGTTTATTGTCTTTCAGGATTTATTCTGGGTTTTAATTTGTTTATTTGATGAAAATGAACATTATTACACACCATGGAAACATTTTTGTTTGATTTGTGTCGAGTGAGATTTTCACCTAGAACCCAAAGGGGTATTGACACTTTTCATGGAAAAATGTGAAAAATTAAAATTTCTTAAAATGAAATAAATGCCTTCTATACACCTCAAACATTCACTTCAAAACAGAAGATTGTTTTTTTTCGCAATATTTTTAGAAATTTGGGCTCTTTTATAACATTAACACTAGCGCTGAAGCATCTTTTATGCTCATTTATTATCTTTCAGGATTTATCCTTGGTTTTATTTTGTTTATTTCATGAAAATGAACAACCATACACACCATGGAAACATTTTTGTTTGATATGTGTCGAGTGAGATTTTCACCTAGAACCCAAAGGGGGGGTATTGGAACTTTTCATGGAAAAATGTGAAAAATTAAAATTTCTTAAAATGAAATAAATGCCTTCTATACACCTCAAACATTTACTTTAAAACAGAAGATTGTTGTTTTTCGCAATATTTTTAGAAATTTGGGCTCTTTTAGTGACATTAACACTAGCCCTGAAGCATATTTAATGCTCATTTATTGTCTTTCAGGATTTATCCTTGGTTTTATTTTGTTTATTTCATGAAAATGAACAACAATACACGCCATGGAAATATCTTGTTTGATTTCTGTCGAATGAGATTTTCACCTAGAACCCAAAGGGGGGGGTATTGGCACTTTTCATGGAAAAATGTGAAAAAATAAAATTTCTAAAAATGAAATAAATGCCTTCTATACAACTCGAACATTCACTTTACAACAGAAGATTGTGGTTTTTCGCAATATTTTTAGAAATTTGGGCTCTTTTAGTAACATTAACACTAGCGCTGAAGCATCTTTTATGCTCATTTATTGTCTTTCAGGACTTATTCTGGGTTTTAATTTGTTTATTTGATGAAAATGAACATTATTACACACCATGGAAACATCTTGTTTGATTTGTGTCGAGTGAGATTTTCACCTAGAACCCAAAGGGGGGGGTATTGGCACTTTTCATGGAAAAATGTGAAAAATTAAAATTTCTAAAAATGAAATAAATGCCTTCTATACACCTCAAACATTCACTATAAAACAGAAGATTGTTGTTTTTCGCAATATTTTTAGAAATTTGGGCTCTTTTAGTAACATTAACACTAGCGCTGAAGCATCTTTTATGCTCATTTCTTGTGTTTCAGGATTTATTCTGGGTTTTATTTTGTTTATTTGATGAAAATGAATATTAATACACACCATGGAAACATTTTTGTTTGATTTGTGTCGAGTGAGATTTTCACCTTGAACCCAAAGGGGTATTGACACTTTTCATGGAAAAATGTGAAAAATTAAAATTTCTAAAAATGAAATAAATGCCTTCTATACACCTCAAACATTCACTTCAAAACAGAAGATTGTTGTTTTTCGCAATATTTTTAGAAATTTGGGCTCTTTTAGTAACATTAACACTAGCCTTGAAGCATATTTTATGCTCATTTATTGTCTTTCAGGATTTATTCTGGGTTTTATTTTGTTTATTTCATGAAAATGAACAACAATACACACCATGGAAACATTTTTGTTTGATTTGTGTCGAGTGAGATTTTCACCTAGAACCCAAAGGGGGGGGGGTATTGACACTTTTCATGGAAAAATGTGAAAAATTAAAATTTCTAAAAATGAAATAAATGCCTTCTATACACCTCAAACATTCACTCTAAAACAGAATAATGTTGTTTTTCGCAATATTTTTAGAAATTTGGGCTCTTTTAGTAACATTAACACTAGCGCTGAAGAATCTTTTTGCTCATTTATTGTCTTTCAGGATTTATCCTTGGTTTTATTTTGTTTATTTCATGAAAATGAACAACAATACACACCATGGAAACATCTTGTTTGATTTCTGTCGAGTGAGATTTTCACCTAGAACCCTAAGGGGTATTGGCACTTTTCATGGAAAAATGTGAAAAAATAAAATTTCTAAAAATGAAATAAATAGCTTCTATACAACTCGAACATTCACTTTACAACAGAAGATTGTGGTTTTTCGCAATATTTTTAGAAATTTGGGCTCTTTAGTAACATTAACACTAGCGCTGAAGCATCTTTTATGCTCGTTTATTGTCTTTCAGGATTTATTCTGGGTTTTAATTTGTTTATTTGATGAAAATGAACATTATTACACACCATGGAAACATTTTTGTTTGATTTGTGTCGAGTGAGATTTTCACCTAGAACCCAAAGGGGTATTGACACTTTTCATGGAAAAATGTGAAAAATTAAAATTTCTTAAAATGAAATAAATGCCTTCTATACACCTCAAACATTCACTTCAAAACAGAAGATTGTTTTTTTTCGCAATATTTTTAGAAATTTGGGCTCTTTTATAACATTAACACTAGCGCTGAAGCATCTTTTATGCTCATTTATTATCTTTCAGGATTTATCCTTGGTTTTATTTTGTTTATTTCATGAAAATGAACAACCATACACACCATGGAAACATTTTTGTTTGATATGTGTCGAGTGAGATTTTCACCTAGAACCCAAAGGGGGGGTATTGGAACTTTTCATGGAAAAATGTGAAAAATTAAAATTTCTTAAAATGAAATAAATGCCTTCTATACACCTCAAACATTTACTTTAAAACAGAAGATTGTTGTTTTTCGCAATATTTTTAGAAATTTGGGCTCTTTTAGTGACATTAACACTAGCCCTGAAGCATATTTAATGCTCATTTATTGTCTTTCAGGATTTTTTCTGGGTTTTATTTTGTTTATTTCATGAAAATGAACAACAATACACACCATGGAAACATTTTTGTTTGATTTGTGTCGGGTGAGATTTTCACCGAGAACCCTAAGGGGGGGGTATTGACACTTTTCATGGAAAAATGTGAAAAATTAAAATTTCTAAAAATGAAATAAATGCCTTCTATACACCTCAAACATTCACTATAAAACAGAAGATTGTTGTTTTTCGCAATATTTTTAGAAATTTGGGCTCTTTTAGTAACATTAACACTAGCGCTGAAGCAGCTTTTATGCTCATTTCTTGTCTTTCAGGATTTATTCTGGGTTTTATTTTGTTTATTTAATGAAAATGAACATTAATACACACCATGGAAACATTTTTGTTTGATTTGTGTCGAGTGAGATTTTCACCTAGAACCAAAAGGGGTATTGACACTTTTCATGGAAAAATGTGAAAAATTAAAATTTCTTAAAATGAAATAAATGCCTTCTATACACCTCGAACATTCACTTTAAAACAGAAGATTTATGTTTTTCGCAATATTTTTAGAAAAATGGGCTCTTTTAGTAACATTAACACTAGCGCTGAAGCATCTTTTATGCTCATTTCTTGTCTTTCAGGATTTATTCTGGGTTTTATTTTGTTTATTTCATGAAAATGAACAACAATACACACCATGGAAACATTTTTGTTTGATTTGTGTCGAGTGAGATTTTCACCTAGAACCCAAAGGGGGGGGTATTGGCACTTTTCATGGAAAAATGTGAAAAATTAAAATTTCTTAAAATAAAATAAATGCCTTCTATACACCTCAAACATTCACTTTAAAACAGAAGATTGTTATTTTTCGCAATATTTTTAGAAATTTGGGCTCTTTTAGTAACATTAACACTAGCCCTGAAGCATATTTTATGCTCATTTATTGTCTTTCAGGATTTATTCTGGGTTTTATTTTGTTTATTTCATGAAAATGAACAACAATACACACCATGGAAACATTTTTGTTTGATTTGTTTCGAGTTCGATTTTCACCTAGAACCCAAAGGGGGGGGTATTGACACTTTTCATGAAAAAATGTGAAAAATTAAAATTTCTTAAATTGAAATAAATGCCTTCTATACACCTCAAACATTCACTTTAAAACAGAAAAATGTTGTTTTTCGCAATATTTTTAGAAATTTGGGCTCTTTTAGTAACATTAACACTAGCCCTGAAGCATATTTTATGCTCATTTATTGTCTTTCAGGATTTATTCTGGGTTTTATTTTGTTTATTTCATGAAAATGAACAACAATACACACCATGGAAACATTTTTGTTTGATTTGTGTCGAGTGAGATTTTCACCTAGAACCCAAAGGGGGGTGGTATTGACACTTTTCATGGAAAAATGTGAAAAATTAAAATTTCTTAAAATGAAATAAATGCCTTCTATACACCTCAAACATTCACTTTAAAACAGAAAAATGTTTTTTTCGCAATATTTTTAGAAATTTGGGCTCTTTTAGTAACATTAACACTAGCGCTGAAGAATCTTTTTGCTCATTTATTGTCTTTCAGGATTTATCCTTGGTTTTATTTTGTTTATTTCATGAAAATGAACAACAATACACGCCATGGAAATATCTTGTTTGATTTCTGTCGAATGAGATTTTCACCTAGAACCCAAAGGGGGGGGTATTGGCACTTTTCATGGAAAAATGTGAAAAAATAAAATTTCTAAAAGTGAAATAAATGCCTTCTATACAACTCGAACATTCACTTTACAACAGAAGATTGTGGTTTTTCGCAATATTTTTAGAAATTTTGGCTCTTTTAGTAACATTAACACTAGCGCTGAAGCATCTTTTATGCTCATTTATTGTCTTTCAGGATTTATTCTGGGTTTTAATTTGTTTATTTGATGAAAATGAACATTATTACAAACCATGGAAACATCTTGTTTGATTTGTGTCGAGTGAGATTTTCACCTAGAACCCAAAGGGGGGGGTATTGGCACTTTTCATGGAAAAATGTGAAAAATTAAAATTTCTAAAAATGAAATAAATGCCTTCTATACACCTCGAACATTCACTTTAAAACAGAAGATTGTTGTTTTTCGCAATATTTTTAGAAATTTGGGCTCTTTTAGTAACATTAACACTAGCGCTGAAGCATCTTTTATGCTCATTTCTTGTGTTTCAGGATTTATTCTGGGTTTTATTTTGTTTATTTGATGAAAATGAATATTAATACACACCATGGAAACATTTTTGTTTGATTTGTGTCGAGTGAGATTTTCACCTTGAACCCAAAGGGGTATTGACACTTTTCATGGAAAAATGTGAAAAATTAAAATTTCTAAAAATGAAATAAATGCCTTCTATACACCTCAAACATTCACTTCAAAACAGAAGATTGTTGTTTTTCGCAATATTTTTAGAAATTTGGGCTCTTTTAGTAACATTAACACTAGCCTTGAAGCATATTTTATGCTCATTTATTGTCTTTCAGGATTTATTCTGGGTTTTATTTTGTTTATTTCATGAAAATGAACAACAATACACACCATGGAAACATTTTTGTTTGATTTGTGTCGAGTGAGATTTTCACCTAGAACCCAAAGGGGGGGGTATTGACACTTTTCATGGAAAAATGTGAAAAATTAAAATTTCTTAAAATGAAATAAATGCCTTCTATACACCTCAAACATTCACTTTAAAACAGAAAAATGTTGTTTTTCGCAATATTTTTAGAAATTTGGGCTCTTTTAGTAACATTAACACTAGCGCTGAAGAATCTTTTTGCTCATTTATTGTCCTTCAGGATTTATCCTTGGTTTTATTTTGTTTATTTCATGAAAATGAACAACAATACACACCATGGAAACATCTTGTTTGATTTCTGTCGAGTGAGATTTTCACCTAGAACCCAAAGGGGGGGGTATTGACACTTTTCATGGAAAAATGTGAAAAATTAAAATTGCTAAAAATGAAATAAATGCCTTCTATACACCTCAAACATTCACTCTAAAACAGAAAAATGTTGTTTTTCGCAATATTTTTAGAAATTTGGGCTCTTTTAGTAACATTAACACTAGCGCTGAAGAATCTTTTTGCTCATTTATTGTCTTTCAGGATTTATCCTTGGTTTTATTTTGTTTATTTCATGAAAATGAACAACAATACACACCATGGAAACATCTTGTTTGATTTCTGTCGAGTGAGATTTTCACCTAGAACCCTAAGGGGTATTGGCACTTTTCATGGAAAAATGTGAAAAAATAAAATTTCTAAAAATGAATTAAATAGCTTCTATACAACTCGAACATTCACTTTACAACAGAAGATTGTGGTTTTTCGCAATATTTTTAGAAATTTGGGCTCTTTAGTAACATTAACACTAGCGCTGAAGCATCTTTTATGCTCATTTATTGTCTTTCAGGATTTATTCTGTGTTTTAATTTGTTTATTTGATGAAAATGAACATTATTACACACCATGGAAACATTTTTGTTGATTTGTGTCGAGTGAGATTTTCACCTAGAACCCAAAGGGGTATTGACACTTTTCATGGAAAAATGTGAAAAATTAAAATTTCTTAAAATGAAATAAATGCCTTCTATACACCTCAAACATTCGCTTCAAAACAGAAGATTGTTTTTTTTCGAATATTTTTAGAAATTTGGGCTCTTTTATAACATTAACACTAGCGCTGAAGCATCTTTTATGCTCATTATTTATTTTTCAGGATTTATCCTTGGTTTTATTTTGTTTATTTCATGAAAATGAACAACCATACACACCATGGAAACATTTTTGTTTGATTTGTGTCGAGTGAAATTTTCACCTAGAACCCAAAGGGGGGGGTATTGGCACTTTTCATGGAAAAATGTGAAAAATTAAAATTTCTTAAAATGAAATAAATGCCTTCTATACACCTCAAACATTCATTTTAAAACAGAAGATTGTGGTTTTTCGCAATATTTTTAGAAATTTGGGCTCTTTTAGTAACATTAACAGTAGCCCTGAAGCATCTTTTATGCTCATTTCTTGTCTTTCAGGATTTATTCTGGGTTTTATTTTGTTTATTTCATGAAAATGAACAACAATACACACCATGGAAACATTTTTGTTTGATTTGTGTCGAGTGAGATTTTCACCTAGAACCCAAAGGGGGGGGTATTGGCACTTTTCATGGAAAAATGTGAAAAATTAAAATTTCTTAAAATGAAATAAATGCCTTCTATACACCTCAAACATTCATTTTAAAACAGAAGATTGTGGTTTTTCGCAATATTTTTAGAAATTTGGGCTCTTTTAGTAACATTAACACTAGCCCTGAAGCATATTTTATGCTCATTTATTGTCTTTCAGGATTTATTCTGGGTTTTATTTTGTTTATTTCATGAAAATGAACAACAATACACACCATGGAAACATTTTTGTTTGATTTGTGTCGAGTGAGATTTTCACCTAGAACCCAAAGGGGGGGGTATTGACACTTTTCATGGAAAAATGTGAAAAATTAAAATTTCTTAAAATGAAATAAATGCCTTCTATACACCTCAAACATTCACTTTAAAACAGAAAAATGTTGTTTTTCGCAATATTTTTAGAAATTTGGGCTCTTTTAGTAACATTAACACTAGCGCTGAAGAATCTTTTTGCTCATTTATTGTCTTTCAGGATTTATCCTTGGTTTTATTTTGTTTATTTCATGAAAATGAACAACAATACACGCCATGGAAATATCTTGTTTGATTTCTGTCGAATGAGATTTTCACCTAGAACCCAAAGGGGGGGGTATTGGCACTTTTCATGGAAAAATGTGAAAAAATAAAATTTCTAAAAATGAAATAAATGCCTTCTATACAACTCGAACATTCACTTTACAACAGAAGATTGTGGTTTTTCGCTATATTTTTAGAAATTTGGGCTCTTTTAGTAACATTAACACTAGCGCTGAAGCATCTTTTATGCTCATTTATTGTCTTTCAGGATTTATTCTGGGTTTTATTTTGTTTATTTCATGAAAACGAACAACAATACACACCATGGAAACATTTTTGTTTGATTTGTGTCGAGTGAGATTTTCACCTAGAACCCAAAGGGGGGGGTATTGAAACTGTTCATGGAAAAATGTGAAAAATTAAAATTTCTTAAAATGAAATAAATGCCTTCTATACACCTCAAACATTCACTTTAAAACAGAAAAATGTTGTTTTTCGCAATATTTTTAGAAATTTGGGCTCTTTTAGTAACATTAACACTAGCGCTGAAGAATCTTTTTGCTCATTTATTGTCTTTCAGGATTTATCCTTGGTTTTATTTTGTTTATTTCATGAAAATGAACAACAATACACACCATGGAAACATCTTGTTTGATTTCTGTCGAGTGAGATTTTCACCTAGAACCCAAAGGGGGGGGTATTGACACTTTTCATGGAAAAATGTGAAAAATTAAAATTTCTAAAAATGAAATAAATGCCTTCTATACACCTCAAACATTCACTCTAAAACAGAAAAATGTTGTTTTTCGCAATATTTTTAGAAATTTGGGCTCTTTTAGTAACATTAACACTAGCGCTGAAGAATCTTTTTGCTCATTTATTGTCTTTCAGGATTTATCCTTGGTTTTATTTTGTTTATTTCATGAAAATGAACAACAATACACACCATGGAAACATCTTGTTTGATTTCTGTCGAGTGAGATTTTCACCTAGAACCCTAAGGGGTATTGGCACTTTTCATGGAAAAATGTGAAAAAATAAAATTTCTAAAAATGAAATAAATAGCTTCTATACAACTCGAACATTCACTTTACAACAGAAGATTGTGGTTTTTCGCAATATTTTTAGAAATTTGGGCTCTTTAGTAACATTAACACTAGCGCTGAAGCATCTTTTATGCTCATTTATTGTCTTTCAGGATTTATTCTGGGTTTTAATTTGTTTATTTGATGAAAATGAACATTATTACACACCATGGAAACATTTTTGTTTGATTTGTGTCGGGTGAGATTTTCACCGAGAACCCTAAGGGGGGGGTACTGGCACTTTTCATTGAAAAATATGAAAAATTAAAATTTCTTAAAATGAAATAAATGCCTTCTATACACCTCAAACTTTCACTCTAAAACAGAAAAATGTTGTTTTTCGCAATATTTTTAGAAATTTGGGCTCTTTTAGTAACATTAACACTAGCGCTGAAGCATCTTTTATGCTCATTTCTTGTCTTTCAGGATTTATTCTGGGTTTTATTTTGTTTATTTCATGAAAATGAACAACAATACACACCATGGAAACATATTTGTTTGATTTGTGTCGAGTGAGATTTTCACCTAGAACCCAAATGGGGGGGTATTGGCACTTTTCATGGAAAAATGTGAAAAATTAAAATTTCTTAAAATAAAATAAATGCCTTCTATACACCTCAAACATTTACTTTAAAACAGAAGATTGTTATTTTTCGCAATATTTTTAGAAAATTGGGCTCTTTTAGTAACATTAACACTAGCGCTGAAGCATCTTTTATGCTCATTTATTGTCTTTCAGGATTTATTCTGGGTTTTTTTTTGTTTATTTGATGAAAATGAACAACAATACACACCATGGAAACATTTTTGTTTGATTTGTGTCGAGTGAGATTTTCACCTAGAACCCAAAGGGGGGGGTATTGACACTTTTCATGGAAAAATGTGAAAAATTAAAATTTCTTAAAATGAAATAAATGCCTTCTATACACCTCAAACATTCACTTTAAAACAGAAAAATGTTTTTTTCGCAATATTTTTAGAAATTTGGGCTCTTTTAGTAACATTAACACTAGCGCTGAAGAATCTTTTTGCTCATTTATTGTCTTTCAGGATTTATCCTTGGTTTTATTTTGTTTATTTCATGAAAATGAACAACAATACACGCCATGGAAATATCTTGTTTGATTTCTGTCGAATGAGATTTTCACCTAGAACCCAAAGGGGGGGGTATTGGCACTTTTCATGGAAAAATGTGAAAAAATAAAATTTCTAAAAGTGAAATAAATGCCTTCTATACAACTCGAACATTCACTTTACAACAGAAGATTGTGGTTTTTCGCAATATTTTTAGAAATTTTGGCTCTTTTAGTAACATTAACACTAGCGCTGAAGCATCTTTTATGCTCATTTATTGTCTTTCAGGATTTATTCTGGGTTTTAATTTGTTTATTTGATGAAAATGAACATTATTACAAACCATGGAAACATCTTGTTTGATTTGTGTCGAGTGAGATTTTCACCTTGAACCCAAAGGGGTATTGACACTTTTCATGGAAAAATGTGAAAAATTAAAATTTCTAAAAATGAAATAAATGCCTTCTATACACCTCAAACATTCACTTCAAAACTGAAGATTGTTGTTTTTCGCAATATTTTTAGAAATTTGGGCTCTTTTAGTAACATTAACACTAGCCTTGAAGCATATTTTATGCTCATTTATTGTCTTTCAGGATTTATTCTGGGTTTTATTTTGTTTATTTCATGAAAATGAACAACAATACACACCATGGAAACATTTTTGTTTGATTTGTGTCGAGTGAGATTTTCACCTAGAACCCAAAGGGGGGGGTATTGACACTTTTCATGGAAAAATGTGAAAAATTAAAATTGCTAAAAATGAAATAAATGCCTTCTATACACCTCAAACATTCACTCTAAAACAGAAAAATGTTGTTTTTCGCAATATTTTTAGAAATTTGGGCTCTTTTAGTAACATTAACACTAGCGCTGAAGAATCTTTTTGCTCATTTATGGTCTTTCAGGATTTATCCTTGGTTTTATTTTGTTTATTTCATGAAAATGAACAACAATACACACCATGGAAACATCTTGTTTGATTTCTGTCGAGTGAGATTTTCACCTAGAACCCTAAGGGGTATTGGCACTTTTCATGGAAAAATGTGAAAAAATAAAATTTCTAAAAATGAATTAAATAGCTTCTATACAACTCGAACATTCACTTTACAACAGAAGATTGTGGTTTTTCGCAATATTTTTAGAAATTTGGGCTCTTTAGTAACATTAACACTAGCGCTGAAGCATCTTTTATGCTCATTTATTGTCTTTCAGGATTTATTCTGTGTTTTAATTTGTTTATTTGATGAAAATGAACATTATTACACACCATGGAAACATTTTTGTTGATTTGTGTCGAGTGAGATTTTCACCTAGAACCCAAAGGGGTATTGACACTTTTCATGGAAAAATGTGAAAAATTAAAATTTCTTAAAATGAAATAAATGCCTTCTATACACCTCAAACATTCACTTCAAAACAGAAGATTGTTTTTTTTCGAATATTTTTAGAAATTTGGGCTCTTTTATAACATTAACACTAGCGCTGAAGCATCTTTTATGCTCATTATTTATCTTTCAGGATTTATCCTTGGTTTTATTTTGTTTATTTCATGAAAATGAACAACCATACACACCATGGAAACATTTTTGTTTGATTTGTGCCGAGTGAGATTTTCACCTAGAACCCAAAGGGGGGGGTATTGGCACTTTTCATGGAAAAATGTGAAAAATTAAAATTTCTTAAAATGAAATAAATGCCTTCTATACACCTCAAACATTCATTTTTAAACAGAAGATTGTGGTTTTTCGCAATATTTTTAGAAATTTGGGCTCTTTTAGTAACATTAACACTAGCCCTGAAGCATCTTTTATGCTCATTTCTTGTCTTTCAGGATTTATTCTGGGTTTTATTTTGTTTATTTCATGAAAATGAACAACAATACACACCATGGAAACATTTTTGTTTGATTTGTGGCGAGTGAGATTTTCACCTAGAACCCAAAGGGGGGGGTATTGGCACTTTTCATGGAAAAATGTGAAAAATTAAAATTTCTTAAAATGAAATAAATGCCTTCTATACACCTCAAACATTCATTTTAAAACAGAAGATTGTGGTTTTTCGCAATATTTTTAGAAATTTGGGCTCTTTTAGTAACATTAACACTAGCCCTGAAGCATATTTTATGCTCATTTATTGTCTTTCAGGATTTATTCTGGGTTTTATTTTGTTTATTTCATGAAAATGAACAACAATACACACCATGGAAACATTTTTGTTTGATTTGTGTCGAGTGAGATTTTCACCTAGAACCCAAAGGGGGGGGTATTGACACTTTTCATGGAAAAATGTGAAAAATTAAAATTTCTTAAAATGAAATAAATGCCTCCTATACACCTCAAACATTCACTTTAAAACAGAAAAATGTTGTTTTTCGCAATATTTTTAGAAATTTGGGCTCTTTTAGTAACATTAACACTAGCGCTGAAGAATCTTTTTGCTCATTTATTGTCTTTCAGGATTTATCCTTGGTTTTATTTTGTTTATTTCATGAAAATGAACAACAATACACGCCATGGAAATATCTTGTTTGATTTCTGTCGAATGAGATTTTCACCTAGAACCCAAAGGGGGGGGTATTGGCACTTTTCATGGAAAAATGTGAAAAAATAAAATTTCTAAAAATGAAATAAATGCCTTCTATACACCTCAAACATTCACTATAAAACAGAAGATTGTTGTTTTTCGCAATATTTTTAGAAATTTGGGCTCTTTTAGTAACATTAACACTAGCGCTGAAGCATCTTTAATGCTCATTTCTTGTGTTTCAGGATTAATTCTGGGTTTTATTTTGTTTATTTGATGAAAATGAATATTAATACACACCATGGAAACATTTTTGTTTGATTTGTGTCGAGTGAGATTTTCACCTTGAACCCAAAGGGGTATTGACACTTTTCATGGAAAAATGTGAAAAATTAAAATTTCTAAAAATGAAATAAATGCCTTCTATACACCTCAAACATTCACTATAAAACAGAAGATTGTTGTTTTTCGCAATATTTTTAGAAATTTGGGCTCTTTTAGTAACATTAACACTAGCGCTGAAGCATCTTTTATGCTCATTTCTTGTCTTTCAGGATTTATTCTGGGTTTTATTTTGTTTATTTGATGAAAATTAACAACAATACACACCATGGAAACATTTTTGTTTGATTTGTGTCGAGTGAGATTTTCACCTAGAACCCAAAGGCACTTTTCATGGAAAAATGTGAAAAATTAAAATTTCTAAGAATGAAATAAATGCCTTCTATACACCTCGAACATTCACTTTAAAACAGAAGATTGTTGTTTTTCGCAATATTTTTAGAAATTTGGGCTCTTTTAGTAACATTGACACTAGCGCTGAAGCATATTTTATGCTCATTTATTGTCTTTCAGGATTTATTCTGGGTTTTATTTTGTTTATTTCATGAAAATGAACAACAATACACACCATGGAAACATTTTTGTTTGATTTGTGTCGAGTGAGATTTTCACCTAGAACCCAAAGGGGGGGGTATTGAAACTGTTCATGGAAAAATGTGAAAAATTAAAATTTCTTAAAATGAAATAAATGCCTTCTATACACCTCAAACATTCACTTTAAAACAGAAAAATGTTGTTTTTCGCAATATTTTTAGAAATTTGGGCTCTTTTAGTAACATTAACACTAGCGCTGAAGAATCTTTTTGCTCATTTATTGTCTTTCAGGATTTATCCTTGGTTTTATTTTGTTTATTTCATGAAAATGAACAACAATACACACCATGGAAACATCTTGTTTGATTTCTGTCGAGTGAGATTTTCACCTAGAACCCAAAGGGGGGGTATTGACACTTTTCATGGAAAAATGTGAAAAATTAAAATTTCTAAAAATGAAATAAATGCCTTCTATACACCTCAAACATTCACTCTAAAACAGAAAAATGTTGTTTTTCGCAATATTTTTAGAAATTTGGGCTCTTTTAGTAACATTAACACTAGCGCTGAAGAATCTTTTTGCTCATTTATTGTCTTTCAGGATTTATCCTTGGTTTTATTTTGTTTATTTCATGAAAATGAACAACAATACACACCATGGAAACATCTTGTTTGATTTCTGTCGAGTGAGATTTTCACCTAGAACCCTAAGGGGTATTGGCACTTTTCATGGAAAAATGTGAAAAAATAAAATTTCTAAAAATGAAATAAATAGCTTCTATACAACTCGAACATTCACTTTACAACAGAAGATTGTGGTTTTTCGCAATATTTTTAGAAATTTGGGCTCTTTAGTAACATTAACACTAGCGCTGAAGCATCTTTTATGCTCATTTATTGTCTTTCAGGATTTATTCTGGGTTTTAATTTGTTTATTTGATGAAAATGAACATTATTTCACACCATGGAAACATTTTTGTTTGATTTGTGTCGGGTGAGATTTTCACCGAGAACCCTAAGGGGGGGGGTACTGGCACTTTTCATTGAAAAATATGAAAAATTAAAATTTCTTAAAATGAAATAAATGCCTTCTATACACCTCAAACTTTCACTCTAAAACAGAAAAATGTTGTTTTTCGCAATATTTTTAGAAATTTGGGCTCTTTTAGTAACATTAACACTAGCGCTGAAGCATCTTTTATGCTCATTTCTTGTCTTTCAGGATTTATTCTGGGTTTTATTTTGTTTATTTCATGAAAATGAACAACAATACACACCATGGAAACATTTTTGTTTGATTTGTGTCGAGTGAGATTTTCACCTAGAACCCAAAGGGGGGGGTATTGGCACTTTTCATGGAAAAATGTGAAAAATTAAAATTTCTTAAAATAAAATAAATGCCTTCTATACACCTCAAACATTCACTTTAAAACAGAAGATTGTTATTTTTCGCAATATTTTTAGAAAATTGGGCTCTTTTAGTAACATTAACACTAGCCCTGAAGCATATTTTATGCTCATTTATTGTCTTTCAGGATTTATTCTGGGTTTTATTTTGTTTATTTCATGATAATGAACAACAATACACACCATGGAAACATTTTTGTTTGATTGGTTTCGAGTTCGATTTTCACCTAGAACCCAAAGGGGGGGGTATTGACACTTTTCATGAAAAAATGTGAAAAATTAAAATTTCTTAAATTGAAATTAATGCCTTCTATACACCTCAAACATTCACTTAAAAACAGAAAAATGTTGTTTTTCGCAATATTTTTAGAAATTTGGGCTCTTTTAGTAACATTAACACTAGCGCTGAAGAATCTTTTTGCTCATTTATTGTCTTTCAGGATTTATTCTGGGTTTTATTTTGTTTATTTCATGAAAATGAACAACAATACACACCATGGAAACATTTTTGTTTGATTTGTGTCGGGTGAGATTTTCACCTAGAACCCAAAGGGGGGGGTATTGGCACTTTTCATGGAAAAATGTGAAAAATTAAAATTTCTTAAAATGAAATAAATGCCTTCTATACACCTCAAATATTCATTTTAAAACAGAAGATTGTGGTTTTTCGCAATATTTTTAGAAATTTGGGCTCTTTTAGTAACATTAACACTAGCCTTGAAGCATATTTTATGCTCATTTATTGTCTTTCAGGATTTATCCTTGGTTTTATTTTGTTTATTTCATGAAAATGAACAAAAATACACACCATGGAAACATTTTTGTTTGATTTGTGTCGAGTGAGATTTTCACCTTGAACCCAAAAGGGGGGGGTATTGACACTTTTTATGGAAAAATGTGAAAAATTAAAATTTCTAAAAATGAAATAAATGCCTTCTATACACCTCAAACATTCACTCTAAAACCGAAAAATGTTGTTTTTCGCAATATTTTTAGAAATTTGGGCTCTTTTAGTAACATTAACACTAGCGCTGAAGAATCTTTTTGCTCATTTATTGTCTTTCAGGATTTATCCTTGGTTTTATTTTGTTTATTTCATGAAAATGAACAACAATACACACCATGGAAACATCTTGTTTGATTTCTGTCGAGTGAGATTTTCACCTAGAACCCTAAGGGGTATTGGCACTTTTCATGGAAAAATGTGAAAAAAAAAATTTCTAAAAATGAAATAAATAGCTTCTATACAACTCGAACATTAACTTTACAACAGAAGATTGTGGTTTTTCGCATTATTTTTAGAAATTTGGGCTCTTTAGTAACATTAACACTAGCGCTGAAGCATCTTTTATGCTCATTTATTGTCTTTCAGGATTTATTCTGGGTTTTAATTTGTTTATTTGATGAAAATGAACATTATTACACACCATGGAAACATTTTTATTTGATTTGTATCGAGTGAGATTTTCACCTAGAACCCAAAGGGGAGGTATTGGCACTTTTCATGGAAAAATGTGAAAAATTAAAATTTCTAAAAATGAAATAAATGCCTTCTATACACCTCGGACATTCACTTTAAAACAGAAGATTGTTTTTTTCGCAATATATTTTGAGAAATTTGGGCTCTTTTAGTAACATGAACCCTTGCGCTGAAGCATCTTTTATGCTCATTTATTGTCTTTCAGGATTTATACTGGGTTTTATTTTGTTTATTTCATGAAAATGAAAAACAATACACACCATGGAAACATTTTTGTTTGATTTATGTCGAGTGAGATTTTCACCTAGAACCCGGGGGTATTGACACTTTTCATGGAAAAATGTGAAAAATTAATATTTCTAAAAATGACATAAATGCCTTCTATACACCTCGAACATTCACTATAAAACAGAAAAATGTTGTTTTTCGCAATAT
This sequence comes from Hetaerina americana, assembly GCF_022747635.1. Classification (NCBI taxonomy): domain Eukaryota; kingdom Metazoa; phylum Arthropoda; class Insecta; order Odonata; family Calopterygidae; genus Hetaerina; species Hetaerina americana. The sequence continues at coordinate 24,425 of NW_027286127.1, forward strand.
TTTTAGAAATTTGGGCTCTTTTAGTAACATTAACACTAGCGCTCAAGCATCTTTTATGTTCATTTATTGTCTTTCAGGATTTATTCTGGGTTTTATTTTGTTTTTTCATGAAAATGAACAACAATACACTCCATGGAAACATTTTTGTTTGATTTGTGTCGAGTGAGATTTTCACCTAGAACCCAAAGGGGGGGGTATTGGCACTTTTCATGGAAAAATGAGAAAAATTAAAATTTCTTAAAATGAAATAAATGCCTTCTATACACCTCAAACATTCACTTTAAAACAGAAGATTGTTGTTTTTCGCAATATATTTTGAGAAATTTGGGCTCTTTTAGTAACATTAACACTAGCGCTGAAGCATCTTTTATGCTCATTTCTTGTCTTTCAGGATTTATTCTGGGTTTTATTTTGTTTATTTCATGAAAATGAGCAACAATACACTCCATGGAAACATTTTTGTTCGATTTGTGTCGAGTGAGATTTTCACCTAGAACCCAAAGGGCGGGGTATTGGCACTTTTCATGGAAAAATGTGAAAAGTTAAAATTTCTAAAAATGAAATAAATGACTTCTATACACCTCAAACATTCACTCTTAAACAGAAAAATGTTGTTTTTCGAAATATTTTTAGAAATTTGGGCTCTTTAATAACATTAACACTAGCGCTGAAGCATCTTTTAAGCTCATTTATTGTCTTTTAGGATTTATTCAAGGTTTTATTTTGTTTTTTCATGAAAATTAACAACAATACACACCATGCAAACATTTTTGTTTGATTTGTGTCGAGTGAGATTTTCACCTAGAACCCAAAGGGCACTTTTCATGGCACTTTTCATGGAAAAATGTGAAAAATTAAAATTTCTTAAAATGGAATAAATGCCTTCTATACACCTCAAACATTCAATCTAAAACAGAAAAATGTTGTTTTTCGCAATATTTTTAGAAATTTGGGCTCTTTTAGTAACATTTACTGAAGCATCTTTTATGCTCATTTCTTGTCTTTCAGGATTTATTCTGGGTTTTATTTTGTATATTTGATGAAAAATAACATTAATACACACCATGGAAACATTTATGTTTGATTTGTGTCGAGTGAGATTTTCACCTAGAACCCAAAGGGGTATTGACACTTTTCATGGAAAAATGTGAAAAATTAAAATTTCTAAAAATGAAATAAATGCCTTCTATACACCTCAAACATTCACTCTAAAACAGAAGATTGTTGTTTTTCGCAATTTTTTTTAGAAATTTGGGCTCTTTTAATAACATTAACACTAGCGCTGAAGCATCTTTTATGCTCATTTCTTGTCTTTCAGGATTTATACTGGGTTTTATTTTGTTTATTTCATGAAAATGAAAAACAATACACACCATGGAAACATTTTTGTTTGATTTGTGTCGAGTGAGATTTTCACCTAGAACCCGGGGGGGGGTATTGACACTTTTCATGGAAAAATGTGAAAAATTAAAATTTCTAAAAATGAAATAAATGCCTTATATACACCTCGAACATTCACTATAAAACAGAAAAATGTTGTTTTTCGCAATATTTTTAGAAATTTGGGCTCTTTTAGTAACATTAACACTAGCGCTGAAGCATCTTTTATGTTCATTTATTGTCTTTCAGGATTTATTCGGGGTTTTATTTTGTTTATTTCATGAAAATGAACAACAATACACTCCATGGAAACATTTTTGTTTGGTTTGTGTCGAGTGAGATTTTCACCTAGAACCCAAAGGGGGGGGTATTGGCACTTTTCATGGAAAAATGTGAAAAATTAAAATTTCTTAAAATGAAATAAATGCCTTCTATACACCTCAAACATTCACTTTAAAACAGAAGATTGTTGTTTTTCGCAATATATTTTGAGAAATTTGGGCTCTTTTAGTAACATTAACACTAGCGCTGAAGCATCTTTTATGCTCATTTCTTGTCTTTCAGGATTTATTCTGGGTTTTATTTTGTTTATTTCATGAAAATGAGCAACAATACACTCCATGGAAACATTTTTGTTCGATTTGTGTCGAGTGAGATTTTCACCTAGAACCCAAAGGGGGGGGTATTGGCAGTTTTCATGGAAAAATGAGAAAAATAAAAATTTCTTAAAATGAAATAAATGCCTTCTATACACCTCAAACATTCACTTTAAAACAGAAAAATGTTGTTTTTCGCAATATTTTTAGAAATTTGGGCTCTTTTAGTAACATTTACACTAGCGCTGAAGCATCTTTTATGCTAATTTCTTGTCTTTCAGGATTTATTCTGGGTTTTATTTAGTTTATTTCATGAAAATGAACAACAATACACACCATGGAAACATTTTTGTTTGATTTGTGTCGAGTGAGATTTTCACCTAGAACCCAAAGGGGGGGGAGTATTGGCACTTTACAATGAGAAATGTGAAAAAATAGAATTTCTAAAAATGAAATAAATGCCTTCTATACACCTCAAACAGTCACTCTAAACAGAAGATTATTGTTTTTCGCAATATTTTTTGAAATTTGGGGCCTTTTACTAACATTAACACTTTCGCTGAAGCATCTTTTATGCTCATCTCTTGTCCTTGAGGATTTATTCTAGGTTTAAGTTTGTTTATTTGAAGAAAATGAATAATAATACAAACCATGGAAACATATTTGTTTGATTTTTGTCGAGTGAGAATTTCACCTCGAACCCAAAGGGGGGAGTATTGGCACTTTTCATGGAAAAATGTGAAAAATTAAAATTTCTAAAAATGAAATAAATGCCTTCTATACACCTCAAACATTCACTCTAAAACAGAAAAATGTTGTTTTTCGCAATATTTTTAGAAATTTGTGCTCTTTCAGTAACATTAACACTAGCGCTGAAGCAGCTTTTATGTTCATTTATTGTCTTTCAGGATTTATTCTGGGTTTTATTTTGTTTATTTCATGAAAATGAACACCAATACACTCCATGGAAACATTTTTGTTTGATTTGTGTCGAGTGAGATTTTCACCTAGAACCCAAAGGGGGGGGTATTGGCACTTTTCATGGAAAAATGTGAAAAATTAAAATTTCTAAAAATGAAATAAATGCCTTCTATACACCTCAAACATTCCCTCTAAAACAGAAGATTGTTGTTTTTCGCAATTTTTTTTAGAAATTTGGGCTCTTTTAATAACATTAACACTAGCGCTGAAGCATCTTTTATGCTCATTTCTTGTCTTTCAGGATTTATACTGGGTTTTATTTTGTTTATTTCATGAAAATGAAAAACAATACACACCATGGAAACATTTTTGTTTGATTTGTGTCGAGTGAGATTTTCACCTAGAACCCAAAGGGGGGGTTTGGGACTTTTCATGGAAAAATGTGAAAAATTAAAATTTCTAAAAATGAAATAAATGCCTTATATACACCTCGAACATTCACTATAAAACAGAAAAATGTTGTTTTTCGCAATATTTTTAGAAATTTGGGCTCTTTTAGTAACATTAACACTAGCGCTGAAGCATCTTTTATGTTCATTTATTGTCTTTCAGGATTTATTCTGGGTTTTATTTTGTTTATTTCATGAAAATGAACAACAACACACTCCATGGAAACATTTTTGTTTGATTTGTGTCGAGTGAGATTTTCACCTAGAACCCGGGGGTATTGACACTTTTCATGGAAAAATGTGAAAAATTAAAATTTCTAAAAATGAAATAAATGCCTTCTATACACCTCAAACATTCACTCTTAAACAGAAAAATGTTGTTTTTCGCAATATTTTTAGAAATTTGGGCTCTTTTAGTAACATTAACACTAGCGCTGAAGCATCTTTTATGCTCATTTATTGTCTTTCAGGATTTATTCAAGGTTTTATTTTGTTTTTTCATGAAAATTAACAACAATACACACCATGGAAACATTTTTGTGTGATATGTGTTGAGTGAGATTTTCACCTAGAACCCTAAGGGGTATTGGCACTTTTCATGGAAAAATGTGAAAAAATAAAATTTCTAAAAATGAAATAAATGCCTTCTATACACCTCGAACATTCACTTTAAAACAGAAGATTGTGGTTTTTCGCAATATTTTTAGAAATTTGGGCTCTTTTAGTAACATTAACACTAGCGCTGAAGCATCTTTTATGCTCATTTATTGTCTTTCAGGATTTATTCAGGGTTTTATTTTGTTTTTTCATGAAAATTAACAACAATACACACCATGGAAACATTTTTGTTTGATTTGTGTCGAGTGAGATTTTCACCTAGAATCCAAAGGGGGGGGTATTGGCACTTTTCATGGAAAAATGTGAAAAATTAAAATTTCTTAAAATGAAATAAATGCCTTCTATACACCTCAAACATTCACTCTAAAACAGAAAAATGTTGTTTTTCGCAATATTTTTTGAAATTTGGGCTCTTTTAGTAACTCTAACACTAGCGCTGAAGCATCTTTAATGCTCATTTCTTGTCTTTATGGATTTATTCTGGGTTTTATTTTGTTTATTCGATGAAAATGAACAACAATACACACCATGGAAAGATTTTTGTGTGATATGTTTGGTGAGATTTTCACCTAGAACCCAAAGGGGGAGGGTATTGGCACTTTTCATGGAAAATTGTGAAAAAATAAAATTTCTAAAAATGAAATAAATGTTTTCTATACACCTCGAACATTCACTTTAAAACAGAAGATTGTGGTTTTTCGCAATATTTTTAGAAATTTGGGCTCTTTAAGTAACAATAACACTAGCGCTGAAGCATCTTTTATGCTCATTTCTTGTCTTTCAGGATTTATTCTGGGTTTTATTTTGTTTATTTGATGAAAATTAACAACAATACACACCATGGAAACATTTTTGTTTGATTTGTGTCGAGTGAGATTTTCACCTAGAACCCAAAGGGGAGGTATTGGCACTTTTCATGGAAAAATGTGAAAAATTAAAATTTCTAAAAATGAAATAAATGCCTTCTATACACCTCGGACATTCACTTTAAAACAGAAGATTGTTTTTTTCGCAATATATTTTGAGAAATTTGGGCTCTTTAATAACATTAACCCTTGCGCTGAAGCATCTTTTATGCTCAATTATTGTCTTTCAGGATTTATTCTGGGTTTTATTTTGTTTATTTCATGAAAATGAACAATAATACACACCATGGAAACATTTTGGTTTGATTTGTGTCGAGTGAGATTTTCACCTAGAACCCGGGGGTATAGACACTTTTCATGGAAAAATGTGAAAAATTAAAATTTCTAAAAATGAAATAAATGCCTTCTATACACCTCGAACATTCACTATAAAACAGAAAAATGTTGTTTTTCGCAATATTTTTAGAAATTTGGGCTCTTTTAGTAACACTAACACTAGCGCTCAAGCATCTTTTATGTTCATTTATTGTCTTTCAGGATTTATTCTGGGTTTTATTTTGTTTATTTCATGAAAATGAACAACAATACACTCCATGGAAACATTTTTGTTTGATTTGTGTCGAGTGAGATTTTCACCTAGAACCCAAAGGGGGGGGTATTGGCACTTTTCATGGAAAAATGTGAAAAATTAAAATTTCTTAAAATGAAATAAATGCCTTCTATACACCTCAAACATTCACTTTAAAACAGAAGATTGTTGTTTTTCGCAATATATTTTGAGAAATTTGGGCTCTTTTAGTAACATTAACACTAGCGCTGAAGCATCTTTTATGCTAATTTCTTGTCTTTCAGGATTTATTCTGGGTTTTATTTTGTTTATTTCATGAAAATGAACAACAATACACACCATGGAAACATTTTTGTTTGATTTGTGTCGAGTGAGATTTTCACCTAGAACCCAAAAGGGGGGGTATTTGCACCTTTCATGGAAAAATGTGAAAAATTAAAATTTCTTAAAATGAAATAAATGCCTTCTATACACCTCAAACATTCACTTTAAAACAGAAGATTGTTGTTTTTCGCAATATTTTTAGAAATTTGGGCTCTTTTAGTAACATTAACACTAGCCCTGAAGCATATTTTATGCTCATTTATTGTCTTTCAGGATTTATTTTGGGTTTTATTTTGTTTATTTCATGAAAATGAACAACGATACAAACCATGGAAACATTTTTGTTTGATTTGTGTCGAGTGAGATTTTCACCTAGAACCCAAAGGGGGGGGTATTGGCACTTTTCATGGAAGTGTGTGAAAAATTAAAATTTCTTAAAATAAAATAAATGCCTTCTATACACCTCAAACATTCACTTTAAAACAGAAAAATGTTGTTTTTCGCAATATTTTTATAAATGTGGGCTCTTTTATTAACATTAACACTAGCGCTGAAGCATCTTTTATGCTCATTTATTGTCTTTCAGGATTTATTCTGGGTTTTATTTTGTTTATTTGATGAAAATGAACAATAATACAAACCATGGAAACATATTTGTTTGATTTTTGTCGAGTGAGATTTTCACCTAGAACCCAAAGGGGGGGGAGTATTGGCACTTTACAATGAGAAATGTGAAAAAATAGAATTTCTAAAAATGAAATAAATGCCTTCAATACACCTCAAACAGTCACTCTAAACAGAAGATTATTGTTTTTCGCAATATTTTTTGAAATTTGGGGCCTTTTACTAACATTAACACTTTCGCTGAAGCATCTTTTATGCTCATCTCTTGTCCTTGAGGATTTATTCTAGGTTTAAGTTTGTTTATTTGAAGAAAATGAATAATAATACAAACCATGGAAACATATTTGTTTGATTTTTGTCGAGTGAGAATTTCACCTCGAACCCAAAGGGGGGAGTATTGGCACTTTACATTGAGAAATGTGAAAAAATAGAATTTCTAAAAATGAAATAAATGCCTTCTATACCCCTCAAACAGTCAATCTAAAACAGAAGATTATTGTTTTTCGCAATATTTTTTGAAATTTGGGCTCTTTTAGTAACATTAACACCAGCGCTGAAGCATCTTTTATGCTCATTTCTTGTCTTTCAGGATTTATTCTGGGTTTTATTTCGTTTATTTCATGAAAATGAACACCAATACACTCCATGGAAACATTTTTGTTTGATTTGTGTCGAGTGAGATTTTCACCTAGAACCCAAAGGGGGGGTATTGGCACTTTTCATGGAAAAATGTGAAAAATTAAAATTTCTAAAAATGAAATAAATGCCTTCTATACACCTCAAACATTCACTCTAAAACAGAAGATTGTTGTTTTTCGCAATTTTTTTTAGAAATTTGGGCTCTTTTAATAACATTACCACTAGCGCTGAAGCATCTTTTATGCTCATTTCTTGTCTTTCAGGATTTATACTGGGTTTTATTTTGTTTATTTCATGAAAATGAAAAACAATACACACCATGGAAACATTTTTGTTTGATTTGTGTCGAGTGAGATTTTCACCTAGAACCCGGGGGTATTGACACTTTTCATGGAAAAATGTGAAAAATTAAAATTTCTAAAAATGAAATAAATGCCTTATATACACCTCGAACATTCACTATAAAACAGAAAAATGTTGTTTTTCGCAATATTTTTAGAAATTTGGGCTCTTTTAGTAACATTAACGCTAGCGCTGAAGCATCTTTTATGTTCATTTTTTGTCTTTCAGGATTTATTCTGGGTTTTATTTTGTTTATTTCATGAAAATGAACAACAATACACTCCATGGAAACATTTTTGTTTGATTTGTGTCGATTGAGATTTTCACCTAGAACCCAAAGGGGGGGTATTGGCACTTTTCATGGAAAAATGTGAAAAATAAACATTTCTTAAAATGAAATAAATGCCTTCTATACACCTCAAACATTCACTTTAAAACAGAAGATTGTTGTTTTTCGCAATATATTTTGAGAAATTTGGGCTCTTTTAGTAACATTAACACTAGCGCTGAAGCATCTTTTATGCTCATTTCTTGTCTTTCAGGATTTATTCTGGGTTTTATTTTGTTTATTTCATGAAAATGAGCAACAATAAACTCCATGGAAACATTTTTGTTCGATTTGTGTCGAGTGAGATTTTCACCTAGAACCCAAAGGGGGGGTATTGGCACTTTTCATGGAAAAATGTGAAAAAATAAAATTTCTAAAAATGAAATAAATGCCTTCTATACACCTCGAACATTCACTTTAAAACAGAAGATTGTGGTTTTTCGCAATATTTTTAGAAATTTGGGCTCTTTTAGTAACATTAACACTAGCGCTGAAGCATCTTTTATGCTCATTTATTGACTTTCAGGATTTATTCAGGGTTTTATTTTGTTTTTTCATGAAAATGAACAACAATACACACCATGGAAACATTTTTGTTTGATTTGTGTCGAGTGAGATTTTCACCTAGAACCCAAAAGGGGGGGTATTTGCACCTTTCATGGAAAAATGTGAAAAATTAAAATTTCTTAAAATGAAATAAATGCCTTCTATACACCTCAAACATTCACTTTAAAACAGAAGATTGTTGTTTTTCGCAATATTTTTAGAAATTTGGGCTCTTTTAGTAACATTAACACTAGCCCTGAAGCATATTTTATGCTCATTTATTGTCTTTCAGGATTTATTTTGGGTTTTATTTTGTTTATTTCATGAAAATGAACAACGATACAAACCATGGAAACATTTTTGTTTGATTTGTGTCGAGTGAGATTTTCACCTAGAACCCAAAGGGGGGGGTATTGGCACTTTTCATGGAAGTGTGTGAAAAATTAAAATTTCTTAAAATAAAATAAATGCCTTCTATACACCTCAAACATTCACTTTAAAACAGAAAAATGTTGTTTTTCGCAATATCTTTATAAATGTGGGCTCTTTTATTAACATTAACACTAGCGCTGAAGCATCTTTTATGCTCATTTATTGTCTTTCAGGATTTATTCTGGGTTTTATTTTGTTTATTTGATGAAAATGAACAATAATACAAACCATGGAAACATATTTGTTTGATTTTTGTCGAGTGAGATTTTCACCTAGAACCCAAAGGGGGGGGGAGTATTGGCACTTTACAATGAGAAATGTGAAAAAATAGAATTTCTAAAAATGAAATAAATGCCTTCAATACACCTCAAACAGTCACTCTAAACAGAAGATTATTGTTTTTCGCAATATTTTTTGAAATTTGGGGCCTTTTACTAACATTAACACTTTCGCTGAAGCATCTTTTATGCTCATCTCTTGTCCTTGAGGATTTATTCTAGGTTTAAGTTTGTTTATTTGAAGAAAATGAATAATAATACAAACCATGGAAACATATTTGTTTGATTTTTGTCGAGTGAGAATTTCACCTCGAACCCAAAGGGGGGAGTATTGGCACTTTACATTGAGAAATGTGAAAAAATAGAATTTCTAAAAATGAAATAAATGCCTTCTATACCCCTCAAACAGTCAATCTAAAACAGAAGATTATTGTTTTTCGCAATATTTTTTGAAATTTGGGCTCTTTTAGTAACATTAACACCAGCGCTGAAGCATCTTTTATGCTCATTTCTTGTCTTTCAGGATTTATTCTGGGTTTTATTTTGTTTATTTCATGAAAATGAACACCAATACACTCCATGGAAACATTTTTGTTTGATTTGTGTCGAGTTAGATTTTCACCTAGAACCCAAAGGGGGGGGTATTGGCACTTTTCATGGAAAAATGTGAAAAATTAAAATTTCTAAAAATGAAATAAATGCCTTCTATACACCTCAAACATTCCCTCTAAAACAGAAGATTGTTGTTTTTCGCAATTTTTTTTAGAAATTTGGGCTCTTTTAATAACATTAACACTAGCGCTGAAGCATCTTTTATGCTCATTTCTTGTCTTTCAGGATTTATACTGGGTTTTATTTTGTTTATTTCATGAAAATGAAAAACAATACACACCATGGAAACATTTTTGTTTGATTTGTGTCGAGTGAGATTTTCACCTAGAACCCGGGGGTATTGACACTTTTCATGGAAAAATGTGAAAAATTAAAATTTCTAAAAATGAAATAAATGCCTTATATACACCTCGAACATTCACTATAAAACAGAAAAATGTTGTTTTTCGCAATATTTTTAGAAATTTGGGCTCTTTTAGTAACATTAACACTAGCGCTGAAGCATCTTTTATGTTCATTTTTTGTCTTTCAGGATTTATTCTGGGTTTTATTTTGTTTATTTCATGAAAATGAACAACAATACACTCCATGGAAACATTTTTGTTTGATTTGTGTCGAGTGAGATTTTCACCTAGAACCCAAAGGGGGGGTATTGGCACTTTTCATGGAAAAATGTGAAAAATAAACATTTCTTAAAATGAAATAAATGCCTTCTATACACCTCAAACATTCACTTTAAAACAGAAGATTGTTTTTCGCAATATATTTTGAGAAATTTGGGCTCTTTTAGTAACATTAACACTAGCGCTGAAGCATCTTTTATGCTCATTTCTTGTCTTTCAGGATTTATTCTGGGTTTTATTTTGTTTATTTCATGAAAATGAGCAACAATAAACTCCATGGAAACATTTTTGTTCGATTTCTGTCGAGTGAGATTTTCACCTAGAACCCAAAGGGGGGGTATTGGCACTTTTCATGGAAAAATGTGAAAAAATAAAATTTCTAAAAATGAAATAAATGCCTTCTATACACCTCGAACATTCACTTTAAAACAGAAGATTGTGGTTTTTCGCAATATTTTTAGAAATTTGGGCTCTTTTAGTAACATTAACACTAGCGCTGAAGCATCTTTTATGCTCATTTATTGACTTTCAGGATTTATTCAGGGTTTTATTTTGTTTTTTCATGAAAATTAACAACAATACACACCATGGAAACATTTTTGTTTGATATGTGTCGAGTGAGATTTTCACCTAGAATCCAAAGGGGGCGGTATTGGCACTTTTCATGGAAAAATGTGAAAAATTAAAATTTCTTAAAATGAAATAAATGCCTTCTATACACCTCAAACATTCACTCTAAAACAGAAAAATGTGGTTTTTTCATATTTTAGAAATTTGGGCTCTTTTAGTAACTTTAACACTAGCGCTGAAGCATCTTTTATGCTCATTTCTTGTCTTTATGGATTTATTCTGGGTTTTATTTTGTTTATTCGATGAAAATGAACAACAATACACACCATGGAAAGATTTTTGTGTGATATGTTTGGTGAGATTTTCACCTAGAACCCAAAGGGGGAGGGTATTGGCACTTTTCATGGAAAATTGTGAAAAAATAAAATTTCTAAAATGAAATAAATGCCTTCTATACACCTCGAACATTCACTTTAAAACAGAAGATTGTGGTTTTTCGCAATATTTTTAGAAATTTGGGCTCTTTTAGTAACAATAACACTAGCGCTGAAGCATCTTTTATGCTCATTTCTTGTCTTTCAGGATTTATTCTGGGTTTTATTTTGTTTATTTGATGAAAATTAACAACAATACACACCATGGAAACATTTTTGTTTGATTTGTGTCGGGTGAGATTTTCACCTAGAACCCAAAGGCACTTTCATGGAAAAATGTGAAAAATTAAAATTTCTAAGAATGAAATAAATGCCTTCTATACACCTCGAACATTCACTTTAAAACAGAAGATTGTTGTTTTTCGCAATATTTTTAGAAATTTGGGCTCTTTTAGTAACATTGACACTAGCGCTGAAGCATCTTTATGCTCATTTATTGTCTTTCAGGATTTATTCTGGGTTTTATTTTGTTTATTTCATGAAAATGAACAACAATACACACCATGGAAACATCTTGTTTGATTTGTGTCGAGTGAGATTTTCACCTAGAACCCTAAGGGGTATTGGCACTTTTCATGGAAAAATGTGAAAAAAAAAATTTCTAAAATGAAATAAATAGCTTCTATACAACTCGAACATTAACTTTACAACAGAAGATTGTGATTTTTCGCATTATTTTAGAAATTTGGGCTCTTTAGTAACATTAACACTAGCGCTGAAGCATCTTTTATGCTCTTTTATTGTCTTTCAGGATTTATTCTGGGTTTTAATTTGTTTATTTGATGAAAATGAACATTATTACACACCATGGAAACATTTTTATTTGATTTGTGTCGAGTGAGATTTTCACCTAGAACCCAAAGGGGAGGTATTGGCACTTTTCATGGAAAAATGTGAAAAATTAAAATTTCTAAAAATGAAATAAATGCCTTCTATACACCTCGGACATTCACTTTAAAACAGAAAAATGTTGTTTTTCGCAATATTTTTATAAATGTGGGCTCTTTTATTAACATTAACACTAGCGCTGAAGCATCTTTTATGCTCATTTATTGTCTTTCAGGGTTTATTCTGGGTTTTATTTGTTTATTTGATTATAGATGAAAATGAACAATAATACAAACCATGGAAACATATTTGTTTGATTTTTGTCGAGTGAGATTTTCACCTAGAACCCAAAGGGGGGGGAGTATTGGCACTTTACAATGAGAAATGTGAAAAAATAGAATTTCTAAAAATGAAATAAATGCCTTCTATACACCTCAAACAGTCACTCTAAACAGAAGATTATTGTTTTTCGCAATATTTTTTGAAATTTGGGGCCTTTTACTAACATTAACACTTTCGCTGAAGCATCTTTTATGCTCATCTCTTGTCCTTGAGGATTTATTCTAGGTTTAAGTTTGTTTATTTGAAGAAAATGAATAATAATACAAACCATGGAAACATATTTGTTTGATTTTTGTCGAGTGAGAATTTCACCTCGAACCCAAAGGGGGGAGTATTGGCACTTTACATTGAGAAATGTGAAAAAATAGAATTTCTAAAAATGAAATAAATGCCTTCTATACCCCTCAAACAGTCAATCTAAAACAGAAGATTATTGTTTTTCGCAATATTTTTTGAAATTTGGGCTCTTTTAGTAACATTAACACCAGCGCTGAAGCATCTTTTATGCTCATTTCTTGTCTTTCAGGATTTATTCTGGGTTTTATTTTGTATATTTGATGAAAAGTAACATTAATACACACCATGGAAACATTTTTGTTTGATTTGTGTCGAGTGAGATTTTCTCCTAGAACCCAAAGGGGTATTGACACTTTTCATGGAAAAATGTGAAAAATTAAAATTTCTAAAAATGAAATAAATGCCTTCTATACACCTCAAACATTCACTCTAAAACAGAAAAATGTTGTTTTTCGCAATATTTTTAGAAATTTGGGCTCTCTCAGTAACATTAACACTAGCGCTGAAGCAGCTTTTATGTTCATTTATTGTCTTTCAGGATTTATTCTGGGTTTTATTTTGTTTATTTCATGAAAATGAACACCAATACACTCCATGGAAACATTTTTGTTTGATTTGTGTTGAGTGAGATTTTCACCTAGAACCCAAAGGGGGGGTATTGGCACTTTTCATGGAAAAATATGAAAAATTAAAATTTCTAAAAATGAAATAAATGCCTTCTATACACCTCAAACATTCACTCTAAAACAGAAGATTGTTGTTTTTCGCAATTTTTTTTAGAAATTTGGGCTCTTTTAATAACATTAACACTAGCGCTGAAGCATCTTTTATGCTCATTTCTTGTCTTTCAGGATTTATACTGGGTTTTATTTTGTTTATTTCATGAAAATGAAAAACAATACACACCATGGAAACATTTTTGTTTGATTTGTGTCGAGTGAGATTTTCACCTAGAACCCGGGGGTATTGACACTTTTCATGGAAAAATGTGAAAAATTAAAATTTCTAAAAATGAAATAAATGCCTTATATACACCTCGAACATTCACTATAAAACAGAAAAATGTTGTTTTTGGCAATATTTTTAGAAATTTGGGCTCTTTTAGTAACATTAACACTAGCGCTGAAGCATCTTTTATGTTCATTTTTTGTCTTTCAGGATTTATTCTGGGTTTTATTTTGTTTATTTCATGAAAATGAACAACAATACACTCCATGGAAACATTTTTGTTTGATTTGTGTCGAGAGAGATTTTCACCTAGAACCCAAAGGGGGGGGTATTGGCACTTTTCATGGAAAAATGTGAAAAATAAACATTTCTTAAAATGAAATAAATGCCTTCTATACACCTCAAACATTCACTTTAAAACAGAAGATTGTTGTTTTTCGCAATATATTTTGAGAAATTTGGGCTCTTTTAGTAACATTAACACTAGCGCTGAAGCATCTTTTATGCTCATTTCTTGTCTTTCAGGATTTATTCTGGGTTTTATTTTGTTTATTTCATGAAAATGAGCAACAATAAACTCCATGGAAACATTTTTGTTCGATTTGTGTCGAGTGAGATTTTCACCTAGAACCCAAAGGGGGGGTATTGGCACTTTTCATGGAAAAATGTGAAAAAATAAAATTTCTAAAAATGAAATAAATGCCTTCTATACACCTCGAACATTCACTTCAAAACAGAAGATTGTTGTTTTTCGCAATAATTTTAGAAATTTGGGCTCTTTTAGTAACATTAACACTAGCGCTGAAGCATCTTTTATGCTCATTTATTGACTTTCAGGATTTATTCAGGGTTTTATTTTGTTTTTTCATGAAAATTAACAACAATACACACCATGGAAACATTTTTGTTTGATTTGTGTCGAGTGAGATTTTCACCTAGAATCCAAAGGGGGGGGTATTGGCACTTTTCATGGAAAAATGTGAAAAATTAAAATTTCTTAAAATGAAATAAATGCCTTCTATACACCTCAATCATTCACTCTAAAACAGAAAAATGTTGTTTTTCGCAATATTTTTAGAAATTTGGGCTCTTTTAGTAACTTTAACACTAGCGCTGAAGCATCTTTTATGCTCATTTCTTGTCTTTATGGATTTATTCTGGGTTTTATTTTGTTTATTCGATGAAAATGAACAACAATACACACCATGGAAAGATTTTTGTGTGATATGTTTGGTGAGATTTTCACCTAGAACCCAAAGGGGGAGGGTATTGGCACTTTTCATGGAAAATTGTGAAAAAATAAAATTTCTAAAAATGAAATAAATGCCTTCTATACACCTCGAACATTCACTTTAAAACAGAAGATTGTGGTTTTTCGCAATATTTTTAGAAATTTGGGCTCTTTTAGTAACAATAACACTAGCGCTGAAGCATCTTTTATGCTCATTTCTTGTCTTTCAGGATTTATTCTGGGTTTTATTTTGTTTATTTGATGAAAATTAACAACAATACACACCATGGAAACATTTTTGTTTGATTTGTGTCGAGTGAGATTTTCACCTAGAACCCAAAGGCACTTTTCATGGAAAAATGTGAAAAATTAAAATTTCTAAGAATGAAATAAATGCCTTCTATACACCTCGAACATTCACTTTAAAACAGAAGATTGTTGTTTTTCGCAATATTTTTAGAAATTTGGGCTCTTTTAGTAACATTGACACTAGCGCTGAAGCATCTTTTATGCTCATTTATTGTCTTTCAGGATTTATTCTGGGTTTTATTTTGTTTATTTCATGAAAATGAACAACAATACACACCATGGAAACATCTTGTTTGATTTGTGTCGAGTGAGATTTTCACCTAGAACCCTAAGGGGTATTGGCACTTTTCATGGAAAAATGTGAAAAAAAAAATTTCTAAAAATGAAATAAATAGCTTCTATACAACTCGAACATTAACTTTACAACAGAAGATTGTGATTTTTCGCATTATTTTTAGAAATTTGGGCTCTTTAGTAACATTAACACTAGCGCTGAAGCATCTTTTATGCTCT
>NW_027286128.1:0-39985 GCF_022747635.1 Hetaerina americana
ACTTGCGATGAGGCATCTTTTATGCTCATTTCTTGTCTTTAATGTATTATTCTAGGTTTGTTTTTGTTTATTTGATGAAAATGAACAACAATACACACCATGGAAACATTTTTCTTTGAGTTGTGTCGAGTGAGAATTTCACCTAGAACCCAAAGGGGGGGGTATTGGCTCTTTTCATGGAAAAATGTGAAAAATTAAAATTTCTAAAAATGAAATAAATGCCTTCTATACACCTCAAACATTCACTCTATAATGAAGATTGTTTTTTTTTCGCAATATTTTTGATATTTGGGCTCTATTACTAACATTAACACTTGCGATGAGGCATCTTTTATGCTCATTGCTTGTCTTGAATGATTTATTCTGGGTTTTATTTTGTTTATTTGATGAAAATGAACAACAATACACACCATGGAAACATTTTTGTTTGATTTGTGTCGAGTGAGAATTTCACCTAGAACCCAAAGGGGGGGGTATTGGCACTTTTCATGGAAAAATGAGAAATATTAAAATTTCTAAAATGAAATAAATGCCTTCTATACACCTCAAACATTCACTCTATAATGGAAGATTGTTGTTTTTCGCGATATTTTTTGAAATTTGGGCTCTTTTACTAACATTTACACTTGCGATGAGGCATCTTTTATGCTCATTTCTTGTCTTGAATGATTTATTCTGGGTTTTATTTTGTTTATTTGATGAAAATGAACAACAATACACACCATGGAAACATTTTTGTTTGATTTGTGTCGAGTGAGAATTTCACCTAGAACCCAAAGGGGGGGGTATTGGCACTTTTCATGGAAAAATGAGAAAAATTAAAATTCTAAAAATGAAATAAATGCCTTCTATACACCTCAAACATTCACTCTATAATGGAAGATTGTGTTTTCGCGATATTTTTTGAAATTTTGGCTCTTTTACTAACATTAACACTTGCGATGAGGCATCTTTTAAGCTCATTTCTTGTCTTTAATGTATTATTCTAGGTTTTATTTTGTTTATTTGATGAAAATGAACAACAATACACACCATGGAAACATTTTTGTTTGATTTGTGTCGAGTGAGAATTTCACCTAGAACCCAAAGGGGGGGGGTATTGGCACTTTTCATGGAAAAATGAGAAAAATTAAAATTTCTAAAAATGAAATAAATGCCTTCTATACACCTCAAACAATTCACTCTATAATGGAAGATTGCTGTTGTTCGCGATATTTTTTGAAATTTTGGCTCTTTTACTAACATTAACACTTGCGATGAGGCATCTTTTATGCTCCTCATTTCTTGTCTTTAATGATTTATTCTGGGTTTATTTTGTTTATTTGATGAAAATGAACAACAATACACACCATGGAAACATTTTGTTTGATTTGTTTCGAGTGAGAATTTCACCTAGAACCCAAAGGGGGGGGTATTGGCACTTTTCATGGAAAATCGAGAAAAATTAAAATTTCTAAAAATGAAATAAATGCCTTCTATACACCTCAAACATTCATCTCTAAATGGAAGATTGTTGTTTTTTCGCGATATTTTTTGAAATTTTGGCTCTTTTACTAACATTAACACTTGCGATGAGGCATCTTTTATGCTCATTTCTAGTCTTTAATGATTTATTCTGGGTTTTATTTTGTTTATTTGATGAAAATGAACAACAATACACACCATGGAAACATTTTTGTTTGATTTGTGTCGAGTGAGAATTTCACCTAGAACCCAAAGGGGGGGGGTATTGGCACTTTTCATGGAAAAATGAGAAAAATTAAAATTTCTAAAAATGAAATAAATGCCTTCTATACACCTCAAACATTCACTCTATAATGGAAGATTGTTTTTTTTTCGCGATATTTTTGAAATTTGGGCTCTTTTACTAACATTAACACTTGCGATGAGGCATCTTTTATGCTCATTTCTTGTCTTTAATGTATTATTCTAGGTTTTATTTTGTTTATTTGATGAAAATGAACAACAATACACACCATGGAACATTTTTGTTTGATTTGTGTCGAGTGAGAATTTCACCTAGAACCCAAAGGGGGGGGGTATTGGCACTTTTCATGGAAAAATGAGAAAAATTAAAATTTCTAAAAATGTAATAAATGCCTTCTATACACCTCAAACATTCACTCTATAATGGAAGATTGTTGTTTTTCGCGATATTTTTTGAAATTTGGGTTCTTTTACTAACATTAACACTTGCGATGAGGCATCTTTTATGCTCATTTCTTGTCTTGAATGATTTATTCTGGGTTTTATTTTGTTTATTTGATGAAAATGAACAACAATACACACCATGGAGACATTTTTGTTTGATTTGTGTCGAGTGAGAATTTCACCTAGAACCCAAAGGGGGGGGTATTGGCACTTTTCATGGAAAAATGAGAAAAATTAAAATTTCTAAAAATGAAATAAATGCCTTCTATACACCTCAAACATTCACTCTATAATGAAAGATTGTTGTTTTTCGCAATATTTTTTTAAATTTGGGCTCTTTTACTAACATTAACACTTGCGATGAGGCATCTTTTATGCTCATTTCTTGTCTTGAATGATTTATTCTGGGTTTTATTTTGTTTATTTGATGAAAATGAACAACAATACACACCATGGAAACAGTTTTGTTTGATTTGTGTCGAGTGAGAATTTCACCTAGAACCCAAAGTGGGGGGTATTGGCACTTTTCATGGAAAAATGAGGAAAAATTAAAATTTCTAAAAATGTAATAAATGCCTTCTATACACCTCAAACATTCACTCTATAATGAAGATTGTTGTTTTTCACAATATTTTTTGAAATTTGGGCTCTTTTACTAACTTTAACACTTGCGCTGAGGCATCTTTTATGCTCATTTCTTGTCTTGAATGATTTATTCTGGGTTTTATTTTGTTTATTTGATGAAAATGAACAACAATACACACCATGGAAACATTTTTGTTTGAAATGTGTCGAGTTAGAATTTCACCTAGAACCCAGAGGGGGGGGGTATTGGCACTTTTCATGGAAAAATGAGAAAAATTAAAATTTCTAAAAATGAAATAAATGCCTTCTATACACCTCAAACATTCACTCTATAATGGAAGATTGTTGTTTTTCACAATATTTTTGAAATTTGGGCTCTTTTACTAACTTTAACACTTGCGCTGAGGCAACTTTTATGCTCATTTCTTGTCTTGAATGATTTATTCTGGGTTTTATTTTGTTTATTTGATGAAAATGAACAACAATACACACCATGGAAACATTTTTGGTTGATTTGTGTCGAGTGAGAATTTCACCTTGAACCCAAAGGGGGGGTATTGGCACTTTTCATGGAAAAATGAGAAAATTAAATTTCTAAAAATGAAATAAATGCCTTCTATACACCTCAAAGATTCACTCTATAATGGAAGATTGTTGTTTTTCGCGATATTTTTGAAATTTTGGCTCTTTTACTAACATTAACACTTGCGATGAGGCATCTTTTATGCTCATTTCTTGTCTTTAATGATTAATTCTGGGTTTTATTTTGTTTATTTGATGAAAATGAGCAACAATACACACCATGGAAACATTTTTGTTTGATTTGTGTCGAGTTAGAATTTCACCTTGAACCAAAGTGGGGGGTATTGGCACTTTTCATGGAAAATCGAGAAAAATTAAAATTTCTAAAAATGAAATAAATGCCTTCTATACACCTCAAACATTCACTCTATAATGGAAGATTGTTTTTTTCGCGATATTTTTGAAATTTGGGCTCTTTTACTAACATTAACACTTGCGATGAGGCATCTTTTATGCTCATTTCTTGTCTTTAATGTATTATTCTAGGTTTTATTTTGTTTATTTGATGAAAATGAACAACAATACACACCATGGAAACATTTTTGTTTGATTTGTGTCGAGTGAGAATTTCACCTAGAACCCAAAGGGGGGGGTATTGGCACTTTTCATGGAAAAATGAGAAAAATTAAAATTTCTAAAAATGTAATAAATGCCTTCTATACACCTCAAACATTCACTCTATAATGGAAGATTGTTGTTTTTCGCGATATTTTTTGAAATTTGGGCTCTTTTACTTACATTAACACTTGCGATGAGGCATCTTTTATGCTCATTTCTTGTCTTGAATGATTTATTCTGGGTTTTATTTTGTTTATTTGATGAAAATGAACAACAATACACACCATGGAGACATTTTTGTTTGATTTGTGTCGAGTGAGAATTTCACCTAGAACCCAAAGGGGGGGGGTATTGGCACTTTTCATGGAAAAATGAGACAAATTAAAATTTCTAAAAATGAAATAAATGCCTTCTATACACCTCAAACATTCACTCTATAATGAAAGATTGTTGTTTTTCGCAATATTTTTTTAAATTTGGGCTCTTTTACTAACATTAACACTTGCGATGAGGCATCTTTATGCTCATTTCTTGTCTTGAATGATTTATCTGGGTTTTATTTTGTTTATTTGATGAAAATGAACAACAATACACACCATGGAAACATTTTTGTTTGATTTGTGTCGAGTGAGAATTTCACCTAGAACCCAAAGTGGGGGGTATTGGCACTTTTCATGGAAAAATGAGAAAAATTAAAATTCTAAAATGTAATAAATGCCTTCTATACACCTCAAACATTCACTCTATAATGGAAGATTGTTGTTTTTCGCGATATTTTTTGAAATTTGGGCTCTTTTACTAACATTAACACTTGCGATGAGGCATCTTTTATGCTCATTTCTTGTCTTGAATGATTTATTCTGGGTTTTATTTTTTTTATTTGATGAAAATGAACAACAATACACACCATGGAAACATTTTTGTTTGAAATGTGTCGAGTTAGAATTTCACCTAGAACCCAGAGGGGGGGGGTATTGGCACTTTTCATGGAAAAATGAGAAAAATTAAAATTTCTAAAAATGAAAAAAATGCCTTCTATACACCTCAAACATTCACTCTATAATGGAAGATTGTTGTTTTTCGCGATATTTTTTGAAATTTTGGCTCTTTTAAAAACATTAACACTTGCGCTGAGGCAACTTTTATGCTCATTTCTTGTCTTGAATGATTTATTCTGGGTTTTATTTTGTTTATTTGATGAAAATGAGCAACAATACACACCATGGAAACATTTTTGTTTGATTTGTGTCGAGTTAGAATTTCACCTTGAACCCAAAGTGGGGGGTATTGGCACTTTTCATGGAAAAATGAGAAAAATTAAAATTTCTAAAAATGAAATAAATGCCTTCTATACACCTCAAACATTCACTCTATAATGGAAGATTGTTGTTTTTCGCGATATTTTTTGAAATTTTGGCTCTTTTACTAACATTAACACTTGCGATGAGGCATCTTTTATGCTCATTTCTTGTCTTGAATGATTTATTCTGGGTTTTATTTTGTTTATTTGATGAAAATGAACAACAATACACACCATGGAAACATTTTTGTTTGATTTGTGTCGAGTGAGAATTTCACCTAGAACCCAAAGGGGGGGGGTATTGGCACTTTTCATGGAAAAATGAGAAAAATTAAAATTTCTAAAAATGAAATAAATGCCTTCTATACACCTCAAACATTCACTCTATAATGAAAGATTGTTGTTTTTCGCAATATTTTTTTAAATTTGGGCTCTTTTACTAACATTAACACTTGCGATGAGGCATCTTTTATGCTCATTTCTTGTCTTGAATGATTTATTCTGGGTTTTATTTTGTTTATTTGATGAAAATGAACAACAATACACACCATGGAAACATTTTTGGTTGATTTGTGTCGAGTGAGAATTTCACCTTGAACCCAAAGGGGGGGGTATTGGCACTTTTCATGGAAAAATGAGAAAAATTAAAATTTCTAAAAATTAAATAAATGCCTTCTATACACCTCAAAGATTCACTCTATAATGGAAGATTGTTGTTTTTCGCGATATTTTTTGAAATTTTGGCTCTTTTACTAACATTAACACTTGCGATGAGGCATCTTTTATGCTCATTTCTTGTCTTGAATGATTTATTCTGGGTTTTATTTTGTTTATTTGATGAAAATGAGCAACAATACACACCATGGAAACATTTTTGTTTGATTTGTGTCGAGTTAGAATTTCACCTTGAACCCAAAGTGGGGGGTATTGGCACTTTTCATGGAAAAATGAGAAAAATTAAAATTTCTAAAAATGAAATAAATGCCTTCTATACACCTCAAACATTCACTCTATAATGGAAGATTGTTGTTTTTCGCGATATTTTTTGAAATTTTGGCTCTTTTACTAACATTAACACTTGCGATGAGGCATCTTTTATGCTCATTTCTAGTCTTTAATGATTTATTCTGGGTTTTATTTTGTTTATTTGATGAAAATGAACAACAATACACACCATGGAAACATTTTTGTTTGATTTGTGTCGAGTGAGAATTTCACCTAGAACCCAAAGGGGGGGGTATTGGCACTTTTCATGGAAAAATGAGAAAAATTAAAATTTCTAAAAATGAAATAAATGCCTTCTATACACCTCAAACATTCACTCTATAATGGAAGATTGTTTTTTTTCGCGATATTTTTGAAATTTGGGCTCTTTTACTAACATTAACACTTGCGATGAGGCATCTTTTATGCTCATTTCTTGTCTTTAATGTATTATTCTAGGTTTTATTTTGTTTATTTGATGAAAATGAACAACAATACACACCATGGAAACATTTTTCTTTGAGTTGTGTCGAGTGAGAATTTCACCTAGAACCCAAAGGGGGGGGTATTGGCTCTTTTCATGGAAAAATGTGAAAAATTAAAATTTCTAAAAATGAAATAAATGCCTTCTATACACCTCAAACATTCACTCTATAATGGAAGATTGTTTTTTTTCGCAATATTTTTTGATATTTGGGCTCTATTACTAACATTAACACTTTCGATGAGGCATCTTTTATGCTCATTTCTTGTCTTGAATGATTTATTCTGGGTTTTATTTTGTTTATTTGATGAAAATGAACAACAATACACACCATGGAAACATTTTTGTTTGATTTGTGTCGAGTGAGAATTTCACCTAGAACCCAAAGGGGGGGGTATTGGCACTTTTCATGGAAAAATGAGAAATATTAAAATTTCTAAAAATGAAATAAATGCCTTCTATACACCTGAAACATTCACTCTATAATGGAAGATTGTTGTTTTTCGCGATATTTTTTGAAATTTGGGCTCTTTTACTAACATTTACACTTGCGATGAGGCATCTTTTATGCTCATTTCTTGTCTTGAATGATTTATTCTGGGTTTTATTTTGTTTATTTGATGAAAATGAACAACAATACACACCATGGAAACATTTTTGTTTGATTTGTGTCGAGTGAGAATTTCACCTAGAACCCAAAAAGGGGGGTATTGGCACTTTTCATGGAAAAATGAGAAAAATTAAAATTTCTAAAAATGAAATAAATGCCTTCTATACACCTCAAACATTCACTCTATATTGGAAGATTGTTGTTTTTCGCGATATTTTTTGAAATTTGGGCTCTTTTACTAACATTAACACTTGCGATGAGGCATCTTTTATGCTCATTTCTGGTTTTTAATGATTTATTCTGGGTTTTATTTTGTTTATTTGATGAAAATGAACAACAATACACACCATGGAAACATTTTTTGTTTGAAATGTGTCGAGTGAGAATTTCACCTAGAACCCAAAGGGGGGGGTATTGGCACTTTTCATGGAAAAATGAGAAAAATTAAAATTTCTAAAAATGAAATAAATGCCTTCTATACACCTCAAACATTCACTCTATAATGGAAGATTGTTGTTTTTCGCAATATTTTTTGAAATTTGGGCTCTTTTACTAACTTTAACACTTGCGCTGAGGCATCTTTTATGCTCATTTCTTGTCTTGAATGATTTATTCTGGGTTTTATTTTGTATATTTGATGAAAATGAACAACAATACACACCATGGAAACATTTTTGTTTGATTTGTGTCGAGTGAGAATTTCACCTTGAACCCAAAGGGGGGGGTATTGGCACTTTTCATGGAAAAATGAGAAAAATTAAAATTTCTAAAAATGAAATAAATGCCTTCTATACCCCTCAAACATTCACTCTATAATGGAAGATTGTTGTTTTTCGCGATATTTTTTGAAATTTTGGCTCTTTTACTAACATTAACACTTGCGATGAGGCATGTTTTATGCTCATTTCTTGTCTTGAATGATTTATTCTGGGTTTTATTTTGTTTATTTGATGAAAATGAACAACAATACACACCATGGAAACATTTTTGTTTGATTTGTGTCGAGTGAGAATTTCACCTTGAACCCAAAGGGGGGGGTATTGCCACTTTTCATGGAAAAATGAGAAAAATTAAAATTTCTAAAAATGAAATAAATGCCTTCTATACACCTCAAACATTCACTCTATAATGGAAGATTGTTGTTTTTCGCGATATTTTTTGAAATTTTGGCTCTTTTACTAACATTAACACTTGCGATGAGGCATCTTTTATGCTCATTTCCTGTCTTTAATGATTTATTCTGGGTTTTATTTTGTTTATTTGATGAAAATGAGCAACAATACACACCATGGAAACATTTTTGTTTGATTTGTGTCGAGTGAGAATTTCACCTTGAACCCAAAGGGGGGGGTATTGGCACTTTTCATGGAAAAATGAGAAAAATTAAAATTTCTAAAAATGAAATAAATGCCTTCTATACACCTCAAACATTCACTCTATAATGGAAGATTGTTGTTTTTCGCGATATTTTTGAAATTTGGGCTCTTTTACTAACATTAACACTTGCGATGAGGCATCTTTTATGCTCATTTCTTGTCTTTAATGTATTATTCTAGGTTTTATTTTGTTTATTTGATGAAAATGAACAACAATACACACCATGGAAACATTTTTCTTTGATTTGTGACGAGTGAGAATTTCACCTAGAACCCAAAGGGGGGGGGTATTGGCTCTTTTCATGGAAAAATGTGAAAAATTAAAATTTCTAAAAATGAAATAAATGCCTTCTATACACCTCAAACATTCACTCTATAATGGAAGATTGTCTTTTTTCGCAATATTTTTTGATATTTGGGCTCTATTACTAACATTAACACTTGCGATGAGGCATCTTTTATGCTCATTTCTTGTCTTGAATGATTTATTCTGGGTTTTATTTTGTTTATTCGATGAAAATGAACAACAATACACACCATGGAAACATTTTTGTTTGA
This sequence comes from Hetaerina americana, assembly GCF_022747635.1. NCBI lineage: Eukaryota > Metazoa > Arthropoda > Insecta > Odonata > Calopterygidae > Hetaerina > Hetaerina americana. The sequence goes on from NW_027286128.1 coordinate 9,189, forward strand.
TTTGTGTCGAGTGAGAATTTCACCTAGAACCCAAAGGGGGGGGGTATTGGCACTTTTCATGGAAAAATGAGAAAAATTAAAATTTCTAAAAATGAAATAAATGCCTTCTATACACCTCAAACATTCACTATATATTGGAAGATTGTTGTTTTTCGCGATATTTTTTGAAATTTGGGCTCTTTTACTAACATTAACACTTGCGATGAGGCATCTTTTATGCTCATTTCTTGTCTTGAATGATTTATTCTGGGTTTTATTTTGTTTATTTGATGAAAATGAACAACAATACACACCATGGAAACATTTTTGTTTGAATTGTGTCGAGTGAGAATTTCACCTAGAACCCAAAGGGGGGGGTATTGGCACTTTTCATGGAAAAATGAGAAAAATTAAAATTTCTAAAAATGAAATAAATGCCTTCTATACACCTCAAACATTCACTCTTTAATGGAAGATTGTTGTTTTTCGCAATATTTTTTGAAATTTGGGCTCTTTTACTAACATTAACACTTGCGATGAGGCATCTTTTATGCTCATTTCTTGTCTTGAATGATTTATTCTGGGTTTTATTTTGTTTATTTGATGAAAATGAACAACAATACACACCATGGAAACATTTTTGTTTGATTTGTGTCGAGTGAGAATTTCACCTAGAACCCAAAGGGGGGTTATTGGCACTTTTCATGGAAAAATGAGAAAAATTAAAATTTCTAAAAATGAAATAAATGCCTTCTATACACCTCAAACATTCACTCTATAATGGAAGATTGTTGTTTTTCGCGATATTTTTTGAAATTTTGGCTCTTTTAAAAACATTAACACTTGCGCTGAGGCAACTTTTATGCTCATTTCTTGTCTTGAATGATTTATTCTGGGTTTTATTTTGTTTATTTGATGAAAATGAACAACAATACACACCATGGAAACATTTTTGGTTGATTTGTGTCGAGTGAGAATTTCACCTTGAACCCAAAGGGGGGGGTATTGGCACTTTTCATGGAAAAATGAGAAAAATTAAAATTTCTAAAAATGAAATAAATGCCTTCTATACCCCTCAAACATTCACTCTATAATGGAAGATTGTTGTTTTTCGCGATATTTTTTGAAATTTTGGCTCTTTTACTAACATTAACACTTGCGATGAGGCATGTTTTATGCTCATTTCTTGTCTTGAATGATTTATTCTGGGTTTTATTTTGTTTATTTGATGAAAATGAACAACAATACACACCATGGAAACATTTTTGTTTGATTTGTGTCGAGTGAGAATTTCACCTTGAACCCAAAGGGGGGGGTATTGCCACTTTTCATGGAAAAATGAGAAAAATTAAAATTTCTAAAAATGAAATAAATGCCTTCTATACACCTCAAACATTCACTCTATAATGGAAGATTGTTGTTTTTCGCGATATTTTTTGAAATTTTGGCTCTTTTACTAACATTAACACTTGCGATGAGGCATCTTTTATGCTCATTTCTTGTCTTGAATGATTTATTCTGGGTTTTATTTTGTTTATTTGATGAAAATGAACAACAATACACACCATGGAAACATTTTTGTTTGAATTGTGTCGAGTGAGAATTTCACCTAGAACCCAAAGGGGGGGGTATTGGCACTTTTCATGGAAAAATGAGAAAAATTAAAATTTCTAAAAATGAAATAAATGCCTTCTATACACCTCAAACATTCACTCTATATTGGAAGATTGTTGTTTTTCGCGATATTTTTTGAAATTTGGGCTCTTTTACTAACATTAACACTTGCGATGAGGCATCTTTTATGCTCATTTCTTGTCTTGAATGATTTATTCTGGGTTTTATTTTGTTTATTTGATGAAAATGAACAACAATACACACCATGGAAACATTTTTTTTTGATTTGTGTCGAGTGAGAATTTCACCTAGAACCTAAAGGGGGGGGGTATTGGCACTTTTCATGGAAAAATGAGATAAATTAAAATTTCTAAAAATGAATAAATGCCTTCTATACACCTCAAACATTCACTCTTTAATGGAAGATTGTTGTTTTTCGCAATATTTTTTGAAATTTGGGCTCTTTTACTAACATTAACACTTGCGATGAGGCATCTTTTATGCTCATTTCTTGTCTTGAATGATTTATTCTGGGTTTTATTTTGTTTATTTGATGAAAATGAACAACAATACACACCATGGAAACATTTTTGTTTGATTTGTGTCGAGTGAGAATTTCACCTAGAACCCAAAGGGGGGTTATTGGCACTTTTCATGGAAAAATGAGAAAAATTAAAATTTCTAAAAATGAAATAAATGCCTTCTATACACCTCAAACATTCACTCTATAATGGAAGATTGTTGTTTTTCGCGATATTTTTTGAAATTTTGGCTCTTTTAAAAACATTAACACTTGCGCTGAGGCAACTTTTATGCTCATTTCTTGTCTTGAATGATTTATTCTGGGTTTTATTTTGTTTATTTGATGAAAATGAACAACAATACACACCATGGAAACATTTTTGGTTGATTTGTGTCGAGTGAGAATTTCACCTTGAACCCAAAGGGGGGGGTATTGGCACTTTTCATGGAAAAATGAGAAAAATTAAAATTTCTAAAAATTAAATAAATGCCTTCTATACACCTCAAAGATTCACTCTATAATGGAAGATTGTTGTTTTTCGCGATATTTTTTGAAATTTGGGCTCTTTTACTAACATTAACACTTGCGATGAGGCATCTTTTATGCTCATTTCTTGTCTTAAATGATTTATTCTGGGTTTTATTTTGTTTATTTGATGAAAATGAACAACAAAACACACCTTGGAAACATTTTTGTTTGATTTGTGTCGAGTGAGAATTTCACCTAGAACCTAAAGGGGGGGGTATTGGCACTTTTCATGGAAAAATGAGATAAATTAAAATTTCTAAAAATGAATAAATGCCTTCTATAAACCTCAAACATTCACTCTTTAATGGAAGATTGTTGTTTTTCGCAATATTTTTTGAAATTTGGGCTCTTTTACTAACATTAACACTTCCGCTGAGGCATCTTTTATGCTCATTTCTGGTTTTTAATGATTTATTCTGGGTTTTATTTTGTTTATTTGATGAAAATGAACAACAATACACACCTTGGAAACATTTTTGTTTGATTTGTGTCGAGCGAGAATTTCACCTAGAACCCAAAGGGGGGGGTATTGGCCCTTTAATGGAAAAATGAGAAAAATTAAAATTTCTAAAAATGAAATAAATGCCTTCTATACACCTCAAACATTCACTCTATAATGGAAAATTGTTGTTTTTCGCAATATTTTTTGAAATTTGGGCTCTTTTACTAACTTTAACACTTGCGCTGAGGCATCTTTTATGCTCATTTCTTGTCTTGTAAGATTTATTCTGGGTTTTATTTTGTTTATTTGATGAAAATGAACAACAATACACACCATGGAAACATTTTTGTTTGATTTGTTTCGAGTGAGAATTTCACCTTGAACCCAAAGGGGGGGGTATTGGCACTTTTCATGGAAAAATGAGAAAAATTAAAATTTCTAAAAATGAATAAATGCCTTCTATACACCTCAAACATTCACTCTATAACGGAAGATTGTTGTTTTTCGCGATATTTTTTGAAATTTTGGCTCTTTTAAAAACATTAACACTTGCGATGAGGCATCTTTTATGCTCATTTCTTGTATTTAATGATTTATTCTGGGTTTTATTTTGTTTATTTGATGAAAATGAACAACAATACACACCATGGAAACATTTTTGTTTGATTTGTGTCGAGTGAGAATTTCACCTAGAACCCAAAGGGGGGTTATTGGCACTTTTCATGGAAAAATGAGAAAAATTAAAATTTCTAAAAATGAAATAAATGCCTTCTATACACCTCAAACATTCACTCTATAATGGAAGATTGTTGTTTTTCGCGATATTTTTTGAAATTTTGGCTCTTTTAAAAACATTAACACTTGCGCTGAGGCAACTTTTATGCTCATTTCTTGTCTTGAATGATTTATTCTGGGTTTTATTTTGTTTATTTGATGAAAATGAACAACAATACACACCATGGAAACATTTTTGGTTGATTTGTGTCGAGTGAGAATTTCACCTTGAACCCAAAGGGGGGGGTATTGGCACTTTTCATGGAAAAATGAGAAAAATTAAAATTTCTAAAAATGAAATAAATGCCTTCTATACCCCTCAAACATTCACTCTATAATGGAAGATTGTTGTTTTTCGCGATATTTTTTGAAATTTTGGCTCTTTTACTAACATTAACACTTGCGATGAGGCATGTTTTATGCTCATTTCTTGTCTTGAATGATTTATTCTGGGTTTTATTTTGTTTATTTGATGAAAATGAACAACAATACACACCATGGAAACATTTTTGTTTGATTTGTGTCGAGTGAGAATTTCACCTTGAACCCAAAGGGGGGGGTATTGCCACTTTTCATGGAAAAATGAGAAAAATTAAAATTTCTAAAAATGAAATAAATGCCTTCTATACACCTCAAACATTCACTCTATAATGGAAGATTGTTGTTTTTCGCGATATTTTTTGAAATTTTGGCTCTTTTACTAACATTAACACTTGCGATGAGGCATCTTTTATGCTCATTTCCTGTCTTTAATGATTTATTCTGGGTTTTATTTTGTTTATTTGATGAAAATGAGCAACAATACACACCATGGAAACATTTTTGTTTGATTTGTGTCGAGTGAGAATTTCACCTTGAACCCAAAGGGGGGGGTATTGGCACTTTTCATGGAAAAATGAGAAAAATTAAAATTTCTAAAAATGAAATAAATGCCTTCTATACACCTCAAACATTCACTCTATAATGGAAGATTGTTGTTTTTCGCGATATTTTTGAAATTTGGGCTCTTTTACTAACATTAACACTTGCGATGAGGCATCTTTTATGCTCATTTCTTGTCTTTAATGTATTATTCTAGGTTTTATTTTGTTTATTTGATGAAAATGAACAACAATACACACCATGGAAACATTTTTCTTTGATTTGTGACGAGTGAGAATTTCACCTAGAACCCAAAGGGGGGGGGTATTGGCTCTTTTCATGGAAAAATGTGAAAAATTAAAATTTCTAAAAATGAAATAAATGCCTTCTATACACCTCAAACATTCACTCTATAATGGAAGATTGTCTTTTTTCGCAATATTTTTTGATATTTGGGCTCTATTACTAACATTAACACTTGCGATGAGGCATCTTTTATGCTCATTTCTTGTCTTGAATGATTTATTCTGGGTTTTATTTTGTTTATTCGATGAAAATGAACAACAATACACACCATGGAAACATTTTTGTTTGATTTGTGTCGAGTGAGAATTTCACCTAGAACCCAAAGGGGGGGGGTATTGGCACTTTTCATGGAAAAATGAGAAAAATTAAAATTTCTAAAAATGAAATAAATGCCTTCTATACACCTCAAACATTCACTATATATTGGAAGATTGTTGTTTTTCGCGATATTTTTTGAAATTTGGGCTCTTTTACTAACATTAACACTTGCGATGAGGCATCTTTTATGCTCATTTCTTGTCTTGAATGATTTATTCTGGGTTTTATTTTGTTTATTTGATGAAAATGAACAACAATACACACCATGGAAACATTTTTGTTTGAATTGTGTCGAGTGAGAATTTCACCTAGAACCCAAAGGGGGGGGTATTGGCACTTTTCATGGAAAAATGAGAAAAATTAAAATTTCTAAAAATGAAATAAATGCCTTCTATACACCTCAAACATTCACTCTATATTGGAAGATTGTTGTTTTTCGCGATATTTTTTGAAATTTGGGCTCTTTTACTAACATTAACACTTGCGATGAGGCATCTTTTATGCTCATTTCTTGTCTTGAATGATTTATTCTGGGTTTTATTTTGTTTATTTGATGAAAATGAACAACAATACACACCATGGAAACATTTTTTTTTGATTTGTGTCGAGTGAGAATTTCACCTAGAACCTAAAGGGGGGGGGTATTGGCACTTTTCATGGAAAAATGAGATAAATTAAAATTTCTAAAAATGAATAAATGCCTTCTATACACCTCAAACATTCACTCTTTAATGGAAGATTGTTGTTTTTCGCAATATTTTTTGAAATTTGGGCTCTTTTACTAACATTAACACTTGCGATGAGGCATCTTTTATGCTCATTTCTTGTCTTGAATGATTTATTCTGGGTTTTATTTTGTTTATTTGATGAAAATGAACAACAATACACACCATGGAAACATTTTTGTTTGATTTGTGTCGAGTGAGAATTTCACCTAGAACCCAAAGGGGGGTTATTGGCACTTTTCATGGAAAAATGAGAAAAATTAAAATTTCTAAAAATGAAATAAATGCCTTCTATACACCTCAAACATTCACTCTATAATGGAAGATTGTTGTTTTTCGCGATATTTTTTGAAATTTTGGCTCTTTTAAAAACATTAACACTTGCGCTGAGGCAACTTTTATGCTCATTTCTTGTCTTGAATGATTTATTCTGGGTTTTATTTTGTTTATTTGATGAAAATGAACAACAATACACACCATGGAAACATTTTTGGTTGATTTGTGTCGAGTGAGAATTTCACCTTGAACCCAAAGGGGGGGGTATTGGCACTTTTCATGGAAAAATGAGAAAAATTAAAATTTCTAAAAATTAAATAAATGCCTTCTATACACCTCAAAGATTCACTCTATAATGGAAGATTGTTGTTTTTCGCGATATTTTTTGAAATTTGGGCTCTTTTACTAACATTAACACTTGCGATGAGGCATCTTTTATGCTCATTTCTTGTCTTAAATGATTTATTCTGGGTTTTATTTTGTTTATTTGATGAAAATGAACAACAAAACACACCTTGGAAACATTTTTGTTTGATTTGTGTCGAGTGAGAATTTCACCTAGAACCTAAAGGGGGGGGTATTGGCACTTTTCATGGAAAAATGAGATAAATTAAAATTTCTAAAAATGAATAAATGCCTTCTATAAACCTCAAACATTCACTCTTTAATGGAAGATTGTTGTTTTTCGCAATATTTTTTGAAATTTGGGCTCTTTTACTAACATTAACACTTCCGCTGAGGCATCTTTTATGCTCATTTCTGGTTTTTAATGATTTATTCTGGGTTTTATTTTGTTTATTTGATGAAAATGAACAACAATACACACCTTGGAAACATTTTTGTTTGATTTGTGTCGAGCGAGAATTTCACCTAGAACCCAAAGGGGGGGGTATTGGCCCTTTAATGGAAAAATGAGAAAAATTAAAATTTCTAAAAATGAAATAAATGCCTTCTATACACCTCAAACATTCACTCTATAATGGAAAATTGTTGTTTTTCGCAATATTTTTTGAAATTTGGGCTCTTTTACTAACTTTAACACTTGCGCTGAGGCATCTTTTATGCTCATTTCTTGTCTTGAAAGATTTATTCTGGGTTTTATTTTGTTTATTTGATGAAAATGAACAACAATACACACCATGGAAACATTTTTGTTTGATTTGTTTCGAGTGAGAATTTCACCTTGAACCCAAAGGGGGGGGTATTGGCACTTTTCATGGAAAAATGAGAAAAATTAAAATTTCTAAAAATGAATAAATGCCTTCTATACACCTCAAACATTCACTCTATAACGGAAGATTGTTGTTTTTCGCGATATTTTTTGAAATTTTGGCTCTTTTAAAAACATTAACACTTGCGATGAGGCATCTTTTATGCTCATTTCTTGTATTTAATGATTTATTCTGGGTTTTATTTTGTTTATTTGATGAAAATGAACAACAATACACACCATGGAAACATTTTTGTTTGATTTGTGTCGAGTGAGAATTTCACGTTGAACCCAAAGGGGGGGGGTATTGGCACTTTTCATGGAAAAATGAGAAAAATTAAAATTTCTAAAAATGAAATAAATGCCTTCTATACACCTCAAACATTCACTCTATAATGAAAGATTGTTGTTTTTCGCAATATTTTTTTAAATTTGGGCTCTTTTACTAACATTAACACTTGCGATGAGTCATCTTTTATGCTCATTTCTTGTCTTGAATGATTTATTCTGGGTTTTATTTTGTTTATTTGATGAAAATGAACAACAATACACACCATGGAAACATTTTTGTTTGATTTGTGTCGAGTGAGAATTTCACCTAGAACCCAAAGGGGGGGTATTGGCACTTTTCATGGAAAAATGAGAAAAATTAAAATTTCTAAAAATGAAATAAATGCCTTCTATACACCTCAAACATTCACTCTATAATGGAAGATTGTTGTTTTTCGCGATGTTTTTTGAAATTTGGGCTCTTTTACTAACATTAACACTTGCGATGAGGCATCTTTTATGCTCATTTCTTGTCTTAAATGATTTATTCTGGGTTTTATTTTGTTTATTTGATGAAAATGAACAACAAAACACACCTTGGAAACATTTTTGTTTGATTTGTGTCGAGTGAGAATTTCACCTAGAACCTAAAGGGGGGGGTATTGGCACTTTTCATGGAAAAATGAGATAAATTAAAATTTCTAAAAATGAATAAATGCCTTCTATAAACCTCAAACATTCACTCTTTAATGGAAGATTGTTGTTTTTCGCAATATTTTTTGAAATTTGGGCTCTTTTACTAACATTAACACTTCCGCTGAGGCATCTTTTATGCTCATTTCTGGTTTTTAATGATTTATTCTGGGTTTTATTTTGTTTATTTAATGAAAATGAACAACAATACACACCTTGGAAACATTTTTGTTTGATTTGTGTCGAGCGAGAATTTCACCTAGAACCCAAAGGGGGGGGTATTGGCCCTTTAATGGAAAAATGAGAAAAATTAAAATTTCTAAAAATGAAATAAATGCCTTCTATACACCTCAAACATTCACTCTATAATGGAAAATTGTTGTTTTTCGCAATATTTTTTGAAATTTGGGCTCTTTTACTAACATTAACACTTGCGATGAGGCATCTTTTATGCTCATTTCTTGTCTTGAATGATTTATTCTGGGTTTTATTTTGTTTATTTGATGAAAATGAACAACAATAAACACCATGGAAACATTTTTGTTTGATTTGTGTCGAGTGAGAATTTCACCCAGAACCCAAAGGGGGGGGTATTGGCACTTTTCATGGAAAAATGAGAAAAATTAAAATTTCTAAAAATGAAATAAATGCCTTCTACACACCTCAAACATTCACTCTATAATGGAAGATTGTTGTTTTTCGGAATATTTTTTGAAATTTGGGCTCTTTTACTAACATTAACACTTACGATGAGGCATCTTTTATGCTCATTTCTTGTCTTGAATGATTTATTCTGGGTTTTATTTTGTTTATTTGATGAAAATGAACAACAATAAACACCATGGAAACATTTTTGTTTGATTCGTGTCGAGTGAGATTTTCACCTAGAACCCAAAGGAGGGAGGGGTATTGGCACTTTTCATGGAAAAATGAGAAAAATTAAAATTTCTAAAAATGAAATAAATGCCTTCTATACACCTTAAACATTCACTCTATAATGGAAGATTGTTGTTTTTCGCAATATTTTTTGAAATTTGGGCTCTTTTACTAACATTAACACTTCCGCTGAGGCATCTTTTATGCTCATTTCTGGTTTTTAATGATTTATTCTGGGTTTTATTTTGTTTATTTGATGAAAATGAACAACAATACACACCTTGGAAACATTTTTGTTTGATTTGTGTCGAGCGAGAATTTCACCTAGAACCCAAAGGGGGGGGTATTGGCCCTTTAATGGAAAAATGAGAAAAATTAAAATTTCTAAAAATGAAATAAATGCCTTCTATACACCTCAAACATTCACTCTATAATGGAAAATTGTTGTTTTTCGCAATATTTTTTGAAATTTGGGCTCTTTTACTAACTTTAACACTTGCGCTGAGGCATCTTTTATGCTCATTTCTTGTCTTGAAAGATTTATTCTGGGTTTTATTTTGTTTATTTGATGAAAATGAACAACAATACACACCATGGAAACATTTTTGTTTGATTTGTTTCGAGTGAGAATTTCACCTTGAACCCAAAGGGGGGGGTATTGGCACTTTTCATGGAAAAATGAGAAAAATTAAAATTTCTAAAAATGAAATAAATGCCTTCTATACACCTCAAACATTCACTCTATAATGGAAGATTGTTGTTTTTCGCGATATTTTTTGAAATTTTGGCTCTTTTAAAAACATTAACACTTGCGATGAGGCATCTTTTATGCTCATTTCTTGTATTTAATGATTTATTCTGGGTTTTATTTTGTTTATTTGATGAAAATGAACAACAATACACACCATGGAAACATTTTTGTTTGATTTGTGTCGAGTGAGAATTTCACGTTGAACCCAAAGGGGGGGGTATTGGCACTTTTCATGGAAAAATGAGAAAAATTAAAATTTCTAAAAATGAAATAAATGCCTTCTATACACCTCAAACATTCACTCTATAATGAAAGATTGTTGTTTTTCGCAATATTTTTTTAAATTTGGGCTCTTTTACTAACATTAACACTTGCGATGAGTCATCTTTTATGCTCATTTCTTGTCTTGAATGATTTATTCTGGGTTTTATTTTGTTTATTTGATGAAAATGAACAACAATACAAACCATGGAAACATTTTTGTTTGATTTGTGTCGAGTGAGAATTTCACCTAGAACCCAAAGGGGGGGGTATTGGCACTTTTCATGGAAAAATGAGAAAAATAAAAATTTCTAAAAATGAAATAAATGCCTCCTATACACCTCAAACATTCACTCTATAATGGAAGATTGTTGTTTTTCGCAATATTTTTTGAAATTTTGGCTCTTTTACTAACATTAACACTTGCGATGAGGCATCTTTTATGCTCATTTCTTGTCTTGAATGATTTATTCTGGGTTTTATTTTGTTTATTTGATGAAAATGAACAACAATAAACACCATGGAAACATTTTTGTTTGATTTGTGTCGAGTGAGAATTTCACCCAGAACCCAAAGGGGGGGGTATTGGCACTTTTCATGGAAAAATGAGAAAAATTAAAATTTCTAAAAATGAAATAAATGCCTTCTACACACCTCAAACATTCACTCTATAATGGAAGATTGTTGTTTTTCGCAATATTTTTTGAAATTTGGGCTCTTTTACTAACATTAACACTTCCGCTGAGGCATCTTTTATGCTCATTTCTGGTTTTTAATGATTTATTCTGGGTTTTATTTTGTTTATTTGATGAAAATGAACAACAATAAACACCATGGAAACATTTTTGTTTGATTCGTGTCGAGTGAGATTTTCACCTAGAACCCAAAGGAGGGAGGGGTATTGGCACTTTTCATGGAAAAATGAGAAAAATTAAAATTTCTAAAAATGAAATAAATGCCTTCTATACACCTTAAACATTCACTCTATAATGGAAGATTGTTGTTTTTCGCGATATTTTTTGAAATTTGGGCTCTTTTACTAACATTAACACTTGCGATGAGGCATCTTTTATGCTCATTTCTTGTCTTAAATGATTTATTCTGGGTTTTATTTTGTTTATTTGATGAAAATGAACAACAAAACACACCTTGGAAACATTTTTGTTTGATTTGTGTCGAGTGAGAATTTCACCTAGAACCTAAAGGGGGGGGTATTGGCACTTTTCATGGAAAAATGAGAAAAATTAAAATTTCTAAAAATGAATAAATGCCTTCTATAAACCTCAAACATTCACTCTTTAATGGAAGATTGTTGTTTTTCGCAATATTTTTTGAAATTTGGGCTCTTTTACTAACATTAACACTTCCGCTGAGGCATCTTTTATGCTCATTTCTGGTTTTTAATGATTTATTCTGGGTTTTATTTTGTTTATTTGATGAAAATGAACAACAATACACACCATGGAAACATTTTTGTTTGATTTGTGTCGAGCGAGAATTTCACCTAGAACCCAAAGGGGGGGGTTTTGGCCCTTTAATGGAAAAATGAGAAAAATTAAAATTTCTAAAAATGAAATAAATGCCTTCTATACACCTCAAACATTCACTCTATAATGGAAAATTGTTGTTTTTCGCAATATTTTTTGAAATTTGGGCTCTTTTACTAACTTTAACACTTGCGATGAGGCATCTTTTATGCTCATTTCTTGTCTTGAAAGATTTATTCTGGGTTTTATTTTGTTTATTTGATGAAAATGAACAACAATACACACCATGGAAACATTTTTGTTTGATTTGTTTCGAGTGAGAATTTCACCTTGAACCCAAAGGGGGGGGTATTGGCACTTTTCATGGAAAAATGAGAAAAATTAAAATTTCTAAAAATGAAATAAATGCCTTCTATACACCTCAAACATTCACTCTATAATGGAAGATTGTTGTTTTTCGCGATATTTTTGAAATTTTGGCTCTTTTAAAAACATTAACACTTGCGATGAGGCATCTTTTATGCTCATTTCTTGTATTTAATGATTTATTCTGGGTTTTATTTTGTTTATTTGATGAAAATGAACAACAATACAAACCATGGAAACATTTTTGTTTGATTTGTGTCGAGTGAGAATTTCACCTAGAACCCAAAGGGGGGGGTATTGGCACTTTTCATGGAAAAAATGAGAAAAATTAAAATTTCTAAAAATGAAATAAATGCCCTTCTATACACCTCAAATATTCACTCTATAATGGAAGATTGTTGTTTTTCGCAATATTTTTTTAAATTTGGGCTCTTTTACTAACATTAACACTTGCGATGAGGCATCTTTTATGCTCATTTCTTGTCTTGAATGATTTATTCTGGGTTTTATTTTGTTTATTTGATGAAAATGAACAACAATACACACCATGGAAACATTTTTGTTTGATTTGTGTCGAGTGAGAATTTCACCTAGAACCCAAAGGGGGGGGTATTGGCACTTTTCATGGAAAAATGAGAAAAATTAAAATTCTAAAAATGAAATAAATGCCTTCTATACACCTCAAACATTCACTCTATAATGGAAGATTGTTGTTTTTTCGCGATATTTTTTGAAATTTGGGCTCTTTTACTAACATTAACACTTGCGATGAGGCATCTTTTATGCTCATTTCTTGTCTTAAATGATTTATTCTGGGTTTTATTTTGTTTATTTGATGAAAATGAACAACAAAACACACCTTGGAAACATTTTTGTTTGATTTGTGTCGAGTGAGAATTTCACCTAGAACCTAAAGGGGGGGGGTATTGGCACTTTTAATGGAAAAATGAGATAAATTAAAATTTCTAAAAATGAATAAATGCCTTCTATAAACCTCAAACATTCACTCTTTAATGGAAGATTGTTGTTTTTCGCAATATTTTTTGAAATTTGGGCACTTTTACTAACATTAACACTTCCGCTGAGGCATCTTTTATGCTCATTTCTGGTTTTTAATGATTTATTCTGGGTTTTATTTTGTTTATTTAATGAAAATGAACAACAATACACACCTTGGAAACATTTTTGTTTGATTTGTGTCGAGCGAGAATTTCACCTAGAACCCAAAGGGGGGGGTATTGGCCCTTTAATGGAAAAATGAGAAAAATTAAAATTTCTAAAAATGAAATAAATGCCTTCTATACACCTCAAACATTCACTCTATAATGGAAAATTGTTGTTTTTCGCAATATTTTTTGAAATTTGGGCTCTTTTACTAACATTAACACTTGCGATGAGGCATCTTTTATGCTCATTTCTTGTCTTGAATGATTTATTCTGGGTTTTATTTTGTTTATTTGATGAAAATGAACAACAATACACACCATGGAAACATTTTTGTTTGATTTGTGTCGAGTGAGAATTTCACCTAGAACCCAAAGGGGGGGGTATTGGCACTTTTCATGGAAAAATGAGAAAAATTAAAATTCTAAAAATGAAATAAATGCCTTCTATACACCTCAAACATTCACTCTATAATGGAAGATTGTTGTTTTTCGCGATATTTTTTGAAATTTGGGCTCTTTTACTAACATTAACACTTGCGATGAGGCATCTTTTATGCTCATTTCTTGTCTTAAATGATTTATTCTGGGTTTTATTTTGTTTATTTGATGAAAATGAACAACAAAACACACCTTGGAAACATTTTTGTTTGATTTGTGTCGAGTGAGAATTTCACCTAGAACCTAAAGGGGGGGGTATTGGCACTTTTCATGGAAAAATGAGATAAATTAAAATTTCTAAAAATGAATAAATGCCTTCTATAAACCTCAAACATTCACTCTTTAATGGAAGATTGTTGTTTTTCGCAATATTTTTTGAAATTTGGGCACTTTTACTAACATTAACACTTCCGCTGAGGCATCTTTTATGCTCATTTCTGGTTTTTAATGATTTATTCTGGGTTTTATTTTGTTTATTTAATGAAAATGAACAACAATACACACCTTGGAAACATTTTTGTTTGATTTGTGTCGAGCGAGAATTTCACCTAGAACCCAAAGGGGGGGGTATTGGCCCTTTAATGGAAAAATGAGAAAAATTAAAATTTCTAAAAATGAAATAAATGCCTTCTATACACCTCAAACATTCACTCTATAATGGAAAATTGTTGTTTTTCGCAATATTTTTTGAAATTTGGGCTCTTTTACTAACATTAACACTTGCGATGAGGCATCTTTTATGCTCATTTCTTGTCTTGAATGATTTATTCTGGGTTTTATTTTGTTTATTTGATGAAAATGAACAACAATAAACACCATGGAAACATTTTTGTTTTATTTGTGTCGAGTGAGAATTTCACCCAGAACCCAAAAGGGGGGGGTATTGGCACTTTTCATGGAAAAATGAGAAAAATTAAAATTTCTAAAAATGAAATAAATGCCTTCTACACACCTCAAACATTCACTCTATAATGGAAGATTGTTGTTTTTCGCGATATTTTTTGAAATTTGGGCTCTTTTACTAACATAAACACTTGCGATGAGGCATCTTTTATGCTCATTTCTTGTCTTTAATGATTTATTCTGGGTTTTATTTTGTTTATTTGATGAAAATGAACAACAAAACACACCTTGGAAACATTTTTGTTTGATTTGTGTCGAGCGAGAATTTCACCTAGAACCTAAAGGGGGGGGGTATTGGCCCTTTAATGGAAAAATGAGAAAAATTAAAATTTCTAAAAATGAAATAAATGCCTTCTATACACCTCAAACATTCACTCTATAATGGAAAATTGTTGTTTTTCGCAATATTTTTTGAAATTTGGGCTCTTTTAATAACTTTAACACTTGCGCTGAGGCATCTTTTATGCTCATTTCTTGTCTTGAAAGATTTATTCTGGGTTTTATTTTGTTTATTTGATGAAAATGAACAACAATACACACCATGGAAACATTTTTGTTTGATTTGTTTCGAGTGAGAATTTCACCTTGAACCCAAAGGGGGGGGTATTGGCACTTTTCATGGAAAAATGAGAAAAATTAAAATTTCTAAAAATGAAATAAATGCCTTCTATACACCTCAAACATTCACTCTATAATGGAAGATTGTTGTTTTTCGCGATATTTTTTGAAATTTTGGCTCTTTTAAAAACATTAACACTTGCGATTAGGCATCTTTTATGCTCATTTCTTGTATTTAATGATTTATTCTGGGTTTTATTTTGTTTATTTGATGAAAATGAACAACAATACACACCATGGAAACATTTTTGTTTGATTTGTGTCGAGTGAGAATTTCACCTAGAACCCAAAGGGGGGGGGTATTGGCACTTTTCATGGAAAAATGAGAAAAATTAAAATTTCTAAAAATGAAATAAATGCCTTCTATACACCTCAAACATTCACTCTATAATGAAAGATTGTTGTTTTTCGCAATATTTTTTTAAATTTGGGCTCTTTTACTAACATTAACACTTGCGATGAGTCATCTTTTATGCTCATTTCTTGTCTTGAATGATTTATTCTGGGTTTTATTTTGTTTATTTGATGAAAATGAACAACAATACAAACCATGGAAACATTTTTGTTTGATTTGTGTCGAGTGAGAATTTCACCTAGAACCCAAAGGGGGGGGTATTGGCACTTTTCATGGAAAAATGAGATAAATTAAAATTTCTAAAAATGAATAAATGCCTTCTATAAACCTCAAACATTCACTCTTTAATGGAAGATTGTTGTTTTTCGCAATATTTTTTGAAATTTGGGCTCTTTTACTAAAATTAACACTTCCGCTGAGGCATCTTTTATGCTCATTTCTGGTTTTTAATGATTTATTCTGGGTTTTATTTTGTTTATTTAATGAAAATGAACAACAATACACACCTTGGAAACATTTTTGTTTGATTTGTGTCGAGCGAGAATTTCACCTAGAACCCAAAGGGGGGGGTATTGGCCCTTTAATGGAAAAATGAGAAAAATTAAAATTTCTAAAAATGAAATAAATGCCTTCTATACACCTCAAATATTCACTCTTTAATGGAAGATTGTTGTTTTTCGCAATATTTTTTTAAATTTGGGCTCTTTTACTAACATTAACACTTGCGATGAGGCATCTTTTATGCTCATTTCTTGTCTTGAATGATTTATTCTGGGTTTTATTTTGTTTATTTGATGAAAATGAACAACAATAAACACCATGGAAACATTTTTGTTTGATTTGTGTCGAGTGAGAATTTCACCTAGAACCCAAAGGAGGGAGGGGTATTGGCACTTTTCATGGAAAAATGAGAAAAATTAAAATTTCTAAAAATGAAATAAATGCCTTCTATACACCTCAAATATTCACTCTATAATGGAAGATTGTTGTTTTTCGCAATATTTTTTTAAATTTGGGCTCTTTTACTAACATTAACACTTGCGATGAGGCATCTTTTATGCTCATTTCTTGTCTTGAATGATTTATTCTGGGTTTTATTTTGTTTATTTGATGAAAATGAACAACAATACACACCATGGAAACATTTTTGTTTGATTTGTGTCGAGTGAGAATTTCACCTAGAACCCAAAGGGGGGGTATTGGCACTTTTCATGGAAAAATGAGAAAAATTAAAATTTCTAAAAATGAAATAAATGCCTTCTATACACCTCAAACATTCACTCTGTAATGGAAGATTGTTGTTTTTCGCGATATTTTTTGAAATTTGGGCTCTTTTACTAACATTAACACTTGCGATGAGGCATCTTTTATGCTCATTTCTTGTCTTAAATGATTTATTCTGGGTTTTATTTTGTTTATTTGATGAAAATGAACAACAAAACACACCTTGGAAACATTTTTGTTTGATTTGTGTCGAGTGAGAATTTCACCTAGAACCCAAAGGGGGGGGTATTGGCACTTTTCATGGAAAAATGAGAAAAATTAAAATTTCTAAAAATGTAATAAATGCCTTCTATACACCTCAAACATTCACTCTATAATGGAAGATTGTTGTTTTTCGCGATATTTTTTTAAATTTGGGCTCTTTTACTAACATTAACACTTGCGATGAGGCATCTTTTATGCTCATTTCTTGTCTTGAATGATTTATTCTGGGTTTTATTTTGTTTATTTGATGAAAATGAACAAATATACACACCATGGAAACATTTTTGTTTGATTTGTGTCGAGTGAGAATTTCACCTTGAACCCAAAGGGGGGGTTTTGGCACTTTTCATGGAAAAATGAGAAAAATTAAAATTTCTAAAAATGAAATAAATGCCTTCTATACACCTCAAACAATCACTCTATAATGGAAGATTGTTGTTTTTCGCAATATTTTTTGAAATTTTGGCTCTTTTACTAACATTAACAATTGCGCTGAGGCATCTTTTATGCTCATTTCTTGTCTTTAATGTATTATTCTGGGTTTTATTTTGTTTATTTGATGAAAATGAACAACAATACACACCATGGAAAAATTTTTGTTTGATTTGTGTCGAGTGAGAATTTCACCTAGAACCCAAAGGGGGGGGTATTGGCACTTTTCATGGAAAAATGAGAAAAATTAAAATTTCTAAAAATGAAATAAATGCCTTCTATACACCTCAAACATTCACTCTTTAATGGAAGATTGTTGTTTTTCGCAATATTTTTTGAAATTTGGGCTCTTTTACTAACATTAACACTTGCGATGAGGCATCTTTTATGCTCATTTCTTGTCTTTAATGTATTATTCTGGGTTTTATATTGTTTATTTGATGAAAATGAACAACAATACACACCATGGAAACATTTTTTTTTGATTTGTGTCGAGTGAGAATTTCACCTAGAACCCAAAGGGGGGGGTATTGGCACTTTTCATGGAAAAATGAGAAAAATTAAAATTTCTAAAAATGAAATAAATGCCTTCTATACACCCCAAACATTCACTCTATAATGGAAAATTGTTGTTTTTCGCAATATTTTTTGAAATTTGGGCTCTTTTACTAACTTTAACACTTGCGCTGAGGCATCTTTTTTGCTCATTTCTTGTCTTGAAAGATTTATTCTGGGTTTTATTTTGTTTATTTGATGAAAATGAACAACAATACACACCATGGAAACATTTTTGTTTGATTTGTGTCGAGTGAGAATTTCACCTTGAACCCAAAGGGTATTGGCACTTTTCATGGAAAAATGAGAAAAATTAAAATTTCTAAAAATGAAAAAAATGCCTTCTATACACCTCAAACATTCACTCTATAATGGAAGATTGTTGTTTTTCGCGATATTTTTTGAAATTTTGGCTCTTTTAAAAACATTAACACTTGCGATGAGGCATCTTTTATGCTCATTTCTTGTCCTTAATGATTTATTCTGGGTTTTATTTTGTTTATTTGATGAAAATGAACAACAATACACACCATGGAAACATTTTTGTTTGATTTGTGTCGAGTGAGAATTTCACCTAAAACCCAAAGGGGGGGGTATTGGCACTTTTCATGGAAAAATGAGAAAAATTAAAATTTCTAAAAATGAAATAAATGCCTTCTATACACCTCAAATATTCACTCTATAATGGAAGATTGTTGTTTTTCGCAATATTTTTTTAAATTTGGGCTCTTTTACTAACATTAACACTTGCGATGAGGCATCTTTTATGCTCATTTCTTGTCTTGAATGATTTATTCTGGGTTTTATTTTGTTTATTTGATGAAAATGAACAACAATACACACCATGGAAACATTTTTGTTTGATTTGTGTCGAGTGAGAATTTCACCTAGAACCCAAAGGGGGGGGTATTGGCACTTTTCATGGAAAAATGAGAAAAATTAAAATTTCTAAAAATGAAATAAATGCCTTCTATACACCTCAAATATTCACTCTATAATGGAAGATTGTTGTTTTTCGCAATATTTTTTGAAATTTGCGCTCTTTTACTAACATTAACACTTGCGATGAGGCATCTTTTATGCTCATTTCTTGTCTTGAATGATTTATTCTGGGTTTTATTTTGTTTATTTGATGAAAATGAACAACAATACACACCATGGAAACATTTTTGTTTGATTTGTGTCGAGTGAGAATTTCACCTTGAACCCAAAGGGTATTGGCACTTTTCATGGAAAAATGAGAAAAATTAAAATTTCTAAAAATGAAAAAAATGCCTTCTATACACCTCAAACATTCACTCTATAATGGAAGATTGTTGTTTTTTCGCGATATTTTTTGAAATTTTGGCTCTTTTAAAAACATTAACACTTGCGATGAGGCATCTTTTATGCTCATTTCTTGTCCTTAATGATTTATTCTGGGTTTTATTTTGTTTATTTGATGAAAATGAACAACAATACACACCATGGAAACATTTTTGTTTGATTTGTGTCGAGTGAGAATTTCACCTAAAACCCAAAGGGGGGGGGTATTGGCACTTTTCATGGAAAATTGAGAAAAATTAAAATTTCTAAAAATGAAATAAATGCCTTCTATACACCTCAAATATTCACTCTATAATGGAAGATTGTTGTTTTTCGCAATATTTTTTTAAATTTGGGCTCTTTTACTAACATTAACACTTGCGATGAGGCATCTTTTATGCTCATTTCTTGTCTTGAATGATTTATTCTGGGTTTTATTTTGTTTATTTGATGAAAATGAACAACAATACACACCATGGAAACATTTTTGTTTGATTTGTGTCGAGTGAGAATTTCACCTAGAACCCAAAGGGGGGGGTATTGGCACTTTTCATGGAAAAATGAGAAAAATTAAAATTTCTAAAAATGAAATAAATGCCTTCTATACACCTCAAATATTCACTCTATAATGGAAGATTGTTGTTTTTCGCAATATTTTTTGAAATTTGCGCTCTTTTACTAACATTAACACTTGCGATGAGGCATCTTTTATGCTCATTTCTTGTCTTGAATGATTTATTCTGGGTTTTATTTTGTTTATTTGATGAAAATGAACAACAATACACACCATGGAAACATTTTTGTTTGATTTGTGTCGAGTGAGAATTTCACCTTGAACCCAAAGGGGGGGGTATTGGCACTTTTCATGGAAAAATGAGAAAAATTAAAATTTCTAAAAATGAAATAAATGCCTTCTATACACCTCAAACATTCACTCTATAATGGAAGATTGTTGTTTTTCGCGATATTTTTTGAAATTTGGGCTCTTTTACTAACATTAACACTTGCGATGAGGCATCTTTTATGCTCATTTCTTGTCTTTAATGTATTATTCTGGGTTTTATATTTTTATTTGATGAAAATGAACAACAATACACACCATGGAAACATTTTTGTTTTATTTGTGTCGAGTGAGAATTTCACCTAGAACCCAAAGGGGGGGGCACTTTTCATGGAAAAATGAGAAAAATTAAAATTTCTAAAAATGAAATAAATGCCTTCTATACACCTCAAACAATCACTCTATAATGGAAGATTGTTGTTTTTCGCGATATTTTTTTTATTTTGGGCTCTTTTACTAACATTAACACTTGCGATGAGGCATCTTTTATGCTCATTTCTTGTCTTGAATGATTTATTCTGGGTTTTATTTTGTTTATTTGATGAAAATGAACAACAATACACACCATGGAAACATTTTTGTTTGATTTGTGTCGAGTGAGAATTTCACCTAGAACCCAAAGGGGGGGGTATTGCCACTTTTCATGGAAAAATGAGAAAAATTAAAATTTCTAAAAATGTAATAAATGCCTTCTATACACCTCAAACATTCACTCTATAATGGAAGATTGTTGTTTTTCGCGATATTTTTTGAAATTTGGGCTCTTTTACTAACAATAACTCTTGCGATGAGGCATCTTTTATGCTCATTTCTTGTCTTGAATGATTTATTCTGGGTTTTATTTTGTTTATTTAATGAAAATGAACAACAATACACACCATGGAAACATTTTTGTTTGATTTGTGTCGAGTGAGAATTTCACCTAGACCCAAAGGGGGGGGTATTGGCACTTTTCATGGAAAAATGAGAAATATTAAAATTTCTAAAAATGAAATAAATGCCTTCTATACACCTCAAACAATCACTCTATAATGGAAGATTGTTGTTTTTTCGCAATATTTTTTGAAATTTGCGCTCTTTTACTAACATTAACACTTGCGATGAGTCATCTTTTATGCTCATTTCTTGTCTTGAATGATTTATTCTGGGTTTTATTTTGTTTATTTGATGAAAATGAACAACAATACACACCATGGAAACATTTTTGTTTGATTTGTGTCGAGTGAGAATTTCACCTAGAACCCAAAGGGGAGGGTATTGGCACTTTTCATGGAAAAATGAGAAAAATTAAAATTTCTAAAAATGAAATAAATGCATTCTATACACCTCAAACATTCACTCTATAATGGAAGATTGTTGTTTTTTCGCAATATTTTTTGAAATTTGCGCTCTTTTACTAACATTAACACTTGCGATGAGGCATCTTTAATGCTCATTTCTTGTCTTGAATGATTTATTCTGGGTTTTATTTTGTTTATTTGATGAAAATGACCAACAATAAACACCATGGAAACATTTTTGTTTGATTCGTGTCGAGTGAGATTTTCACCTAGAACCCAAAGGGGGGGGTATTGGCACTTTTCATGGAAAAATGAGAAAAATTAAAATTTCTAAAAATGAAATAAATGCCTTCTATACACCTCAAACAATCACTCTATAATGGAAGATTGTTGTTTTTCGCAATATTTTTTGAAATTTGCGCTCTTTTACTAACATTAACACTTGCGATGAGTCATCTTTTATGCCCATTTCTTGTCTTGAATGATTTATTCTGGGTTTTATTTTGTTTATTTGATGAAAATGAACAACAATACACACCATGGAAACATTTTTGTTTGATTTGTGTCGAGTGAGAATTTCACCTAGAACCCAAAGGGGGGGGGGGTATTGGAATTTTTCATGGAAAAATGAGAAAAATTAAAATTTCTAAAAATGAAATAAATGCCTTCTATACACCTCAAACATTCACTCTATAATGGAAGATTGTATTTTTTCGCAATATTTTTTGAAATTTGGGCTCTTTTACTAACATTAACACTTGCGATGAGGCATCTTTTATGCTCATTTCTTGTCAGGCATCTTTTATGCTCATTTCTTGTCTTGAATGATTTATTCTGGGTTTTATTTTGTTTATTTGATGAAAATGAACAACAATACACACCATGGAAACATTTTTGTTTGATTTGTGTCGAGTGAGAATTTCACCTAGACCCAAAGGGGGGCACTTTTCATGGAAAAATGAGAAATATTAAAATTTCTAAAAATGAAATAAATGCCTTCTATACACCTCAAACAATCACTCTATAATGGAAGATTGTTGTTTTTCGCAATATTTTTTGAAATTTGCGCTCTTTTACTAACATTAACACTTGCGATGAGGCATCTTTTATGCTCATTTCTTGTCAGGCATCTTTTATACTCATTTCTTGTCTTGAATGATTTATTCTGGGTTTTATTTTGTTTATTTGATGAAAATGAACAACAATACACACCATGGAAACATTTTTGTTTGATTTGTGTCGAGTGAGAATTTCACCTAGAACCCAAAGGGGAGGGTATTGGCACTTTTCATGGAAAAATGAGAAAAATTAAAATTTCTAAAAATGAAATAAATGCATTCTATACACCTCAAACATTCACTCTATAATGGAAGATTGTTGTTTTTCGCAATATTTTTTGAAATTTGCGCTCTTTTACTAACTTTAACACTTGCGCTGAGGCATCTTTTATGCTCATTTCTTGTCTTGAATGAGTTATTCTGGGTTTTATTTTGTTTATTTGATGAAAATGAACAACAATACACACCATGGAAACATTTTTGTTTGATTTGTGTCGAGTGAGAATTTCACCTAGACCCAAAGGGGGGGGTATTGGCACTTTTCATGGAAAAATGAGAAAAATTAAAATTTCTAAAAATGAAATAAATGCCTTCTATACACCTCAAACAATTACTCTATAATGGAAGATTGTTGTTTTTCGCGATATTTTTTGAAATTTGGGCTCTTTTACTAACATTAACACTTGCGATGAGGCATCTTTTATGCTCATTTCTTGTCTTGAATGATTTATTCTGGGTTTTATTTTGTTTATTTGATGAAAACGAACAACAATACACACCATGGAAACATTTTTGTTTGATTTGTGTCGAGTGAGAATTTCACCTAGAACCCAAAGGGGGGGGTATTGGCACTTTTCATGGAAAAATGAGAAAAATTAAAATTTCTAAAAATGTAATAAATGCCTTCTATACACCTCAAACATTCACTCTATAATGGAAGATTGTTGTTTTTCGCGATATTTTTTGAAATTTGGGCTCTTTTACTAACAATAACACTTGCGATGAGGCATCTTTTATGCTCATTTCTTGTCTTTAATGATTTATTCTGGGTTTTATTTTGTTTATTTGATGAAAATGAACAAGAATACACACCATGGAAACATTTTTGTTTGATTTCTGTCGAGTGAGAATTTCACCTAGAACCCAAAGGGGGGGGGTATTGGCACTTTTCATGGAAAAATGAGAAAAATTAAAATTTCTAAAAATGAAATAAATGCCTTCTATACACCTCAAACATTCACTCTATAATGGAAGATTGTATTTTTCGCAATATTTTTTGAAATTTGGGCTCTTTTACTAACATTAACACTTGCGATGAGGCATCTTTTATGCTCATTTCTTGTCAGGCATCTTTTATGCTCATTTCTTGTCTTGAATGATTTATTCTGGGTTTTATTTTGTTTATTTGATGAAAATGAACAACAATACACACCATGGAAACATTTTTGTTTGATTTGTGTCGAATGAGAATTTCACCTAGAACCCAAAGGGGGGGGTATTGGCACTTTTCATGGAAAAATGAGAAAAATTTAAATTTCTAAAAATGAAATAAATGCCTTCTATACACCTCAAATATTCACTCTATAATGGAAGATTGTTGTTTTTCGCAATATTTTTTTAAATTTGGGCTCTTTTACTAACATTAACACTTGTGATGAGGCATCTTTTATGCTCATTTCTTGTCTTGAATGATTTATTCTGGGTTTTATTTTGTTTATTTGATGAAAATGAACAACAATACACACCATGGAAACATTTTTGTTTGATTTGTGTAGAGTGAGAATTTCACCTAGAACCCAAAGGGGGGGGTATTGGCACTTTTCATGGAAAAATGAGTAAAATTAAAATTTCTAAAAATGAAATAAATGGCCTTCTATACACCTCAAACATTCACTCTATAATGGAAGATTGTAGTTTTTTGCGATATTTTTTGAAATTTGGGCTCTTTTACTAACATTAACACTTGCGATGAGGCATCTTTTATGCTCATTTCTTGTCTTTTAT
This sequence comes from Hetaerina americana, assembly GCF_022747635.1. Taxonomy (NCBI): domain Eukaryota; kingdom Metazoa; phylum Arthropoda; class Insecta; order Odonata; family Calopterygidae; genus Hetaerina; species Hetaerina americana. The sequence goes on from NW_027286128.1 coordinate 33,892, forward strand.
GATTTATTCTGGGTTTTATTTTATTTATTTAATGAAATTGAACAACAATACACACCATGGAAACATTTTTGTTTGATTTGTGTCGAGTGAGAATTTCACCTAGAACCCAAAGGGGGGGGTATTGGCACTTTTCATGGAAAAATGAGAAAAATTAAAATTTCTAAAAATGTAATAAATGCCTTCTATACACCTAAAACATTCACTCTATAGTGGAAGATTTTTTTTTTCGCGATATTTTTTGAAATTTGGGCTCTTTTACCAACATTAACACTTGCGATCAGGCATCTTTTATGCTCATTTCTTGTCTTGAATGATTTATTCTGGGTTTTATTTTGTTTATTTGATGAAAATTAACAACAATACACACCATGGAAACATTTTTGTTTGATTTGTGTCGAGTGAGAATTTCACCTAGAACCCAAAGGGGGGGGTATTGGCACTTTTCATGGAAAAATGAGAAAAATTATAATTTCTAAAAATGAAATAAATGCCTTCTATACACCTCAAACAATCACTCTATAATGGTAGATTGTTGTTTTTCGCGATATTTTTTGAAATTTGGGCTCTTTTACTAACATTAACACTTGCGATGAGGCACCTTTTATGCTCATTTCTTGTCTTTAATGATTTATTCTGGGTTTTATTTTGTTTATTTGATGAAAATGAACAACACTACACACCATGGAAATTTTTTGGTTGATTTGTGTCGAGTGAGAATTTCACCTAGAACCCAAAGGGGGGGGCATTGGCACTTTTCATGGAAAAATGAGAAAATTTAAAATTTCTAAAAATGAAATAAAAGCCTTCTATACACCTCAAACATTCACTCTATAATTGAAGATTGTTAATTAATTAATTAAGATTGTTGTTTTTCGCGATATTTTTTGAAATTTGGCCTCTTTTACTAACATTAACACTTGCGATGAGGCATCTTTTATGCTCATTTCTTGTCTTTAATAATTAATTCTGGGTTTTATTTTGTTTATTTGATGAAAATGAACATCAATACACACCATGGAAACATTTTTGTTTGATTTGTGTCGAGTGAGAATTTCACCTAGAACCCAAAGGGGGGGGTATTGGCACTTTTCATGGAAAAATGAGAAAATTTAAAATTTCTAAAAATGAAATAAATGCCTTCTATACACCTCAAACATTCACTCTATAATGGAAGATTGTTGTTTTTCGCAATATTTTTTGAAATTTGCGCTCTTTTACTAACTTTAACACTTGCGCTGAGGCATCTTTTATGCTCATTTCTTGTCTTGAATGATTTATTCTGGGTTTTATTTTGTTTATTTGATGAAAATGAACAACAATACACACCATGGAAACATTTTTGTTTGATTTGTGTCGAGTGAGAATTTCACCTAGACCCAAAGGGGGGGGTATTGGCACTTTTCATGGAAAAATGAGAAAAATTAAAATTTCTAAAAATGAAATAAATGCCTTCTATACACCTCAAACATTCACTCTATAATGGAAGATTGTTGTTTTTCGCGATATTTTTTGAAATTTAGGCTCTTTGACTAACATTAACACTTGCGATGAGGCATCTTTTATGCTCATTTCTTGTCTTGAATGATTTATTCTGGGTTTTATTTTGTTTATTTGATGAAAATGAACAACAATAAACACCATGGAAACATTTTTGTTTGATTTGTGTCGAGTGAGAATTTCACCTAGAACCCAAAGGGGGGGGTATTGGAATTTTTCATGGAAAAATGAGAAAAATTAAAATTTCTAAAAATGAAATAAATGCCTTCTATACACCTCAAACATTCACTCTATAATGGAAGATTGTATTTTTTCGCAATATTTTTTGAAATTTGGGCTCTTTTACTAACATTAACACTTGCGATGAGGCATCTTTTATGCTCATTTCTTGTCAGGCATCTTTTATGCTCATTTCTTGTCTTGAATGATTTATTCTGGGTTTTATTTTGTTTATTTGATGAAAATGAACAACAATACACACCATGGAAACATTTTTGTTTGATTTGTGTCGAGTGAGAATTTCACCTAGAACCCAAAGGAGAGGGTATTGGCACTTTTCATGGAAAAATGAGAAAAATTAAAATTTCTAAAAATGAAATAAATGCATTCTATACACCTCAAACATTCACTCTATAATGGAAGATTGTTGTTTTTCGCAATATTTTTTGAAATTTGCGCTCTTTTACTAACTTTAACACTTGCGCTGAGGCATCTTTTATGCTCATTTCTTGTCTTGAATGATTTATTCTGGGTTTTATTTTGTTTATTTGATGAAAATGAACAACAATACACACCATGGAAACATTTTTGTTTGATTTGTGTCGAGTGAGAATTTCACCTAGAACCCAAAGGGGGGGGTATTGGCACTTTTCATGGAAAAATGAGAAAAATTAAAATTTCTAAAAATGAAATAAATGCCTTCTATACACCTCAAATATTCACTCTATAATGGAAGATTGTTGTTTTTCGCAATATTTTTTTAAATTTGGGCTCTTTTACTAACATTAACACTTGTGATGAGGCATCTTTTATGCTCATTTCTTGTCTTGAATGATTTATTCTGGGTTTTATTTTGTTTATTTGATGAAAATGAACAACAATACACACCATGGAAACATTTTTGTTTGATTTGTGTCGAGTGAGAATTTCACCTAGAACCCAAAGGGGGGGGGTATTGGCACTTTTCATGGAAAAATGAGAAAAATTAAAATTTCTAAAAATGAAATAAATGGCCTTCTATACACCTCAAACATTCACTCTATAATGGAAGATTGTAGTTTTTTTGCGATATTTTTTGAAATTTGGGCTCTTTTACTAACATTAACACTTGCGATGAGGCATCTTTTATGCTCATTTCTTGTCTTTTATGATTTATTCTGGGTTTTATTTTATTTATTTAATGAAATTGAACAACAATACACACCATGGAAACATTTTTGTTTGATTTGTGTCGAGTGAGAATTTCACCTAGAACCCAAAGGGGGGGGGGTATTAGCACTTTTCATGGAAAAATGAGAAAAATTAAAATTTCTAAAAATGTAATAAATGCCTTCTATACACCTAAAACATTCACTCTATAATGGAAGATTTTTTTTTTCGCGATATTTTTTGAAATTTGGTCTCTTTTACCAACATTAACACTTGCGATCAGGCATCTTTTATGCTCATTTCTTGTCTTGAATGATTTATTCTGGGTTTTATTTTGTTTATTTGATGAAAATTAACAACAATACACACCATGGAAACATTTTTGTTTGATTTGTGTCGAGTGAGAATTTCACCTAGAACCCAAAGGGGGGGGTATTGGCACTTTTCATGGAAAAATGAGAAAAATTATAATTTCTAAAAATGAAATAAATGCCTCCTATACACCTCAAACATTCACTCTATAATGGATGATTGTTATTTTTCGCAATATTTTTGAAATTTGGGCTCTTTTACTAACATTAACACTTGCGATGAGGCATCTTTTATGCTCATTTCTTGTCTTTAATGATTAATTCTGGGTTTTATTTTGTTTATTTGATGAAAATGATCAACAATACACACCATGGAAACATTTTTGTTTGATTTGTGTCATGTGAGAATTTCACCTAGAACCAAAAGGGGGGGGTATTGGCACTTTTCATGGAAAAATGTGAAAAATTAAAATTTCTAAAAATGAAATAAATGCCTTCTATACACCTCAAACAATCACTCTATAATGGTAGATTGTTGTTTTTCGCGATATTTTTTGAAATTTGGGCTCTTTTACTAACATTAACACTTGCGATGAGGCACCTTTTATGCTCATTTCTTGTCTTTAATGATTTATTCTGGGTTTTATTTTGTTTATTTGATGAAAATGAACAACACTACACACCATGGAAATTTTTTGGTTGATTTGTGTCGAGTGAGAATTTCACCTAGAACCCAAAGGGGGGGGTATTGGTACTTTTCATGGAAAAATGAGAAAATTTAAAATTTCTAAAAATGAAATAAATGCCTTCTATACACCTCAAACATTCACTCTATAATTGAAGATTGTTAATTAATTAATTAAGATTGTTGTTTTTCGCGATATTTTTTGAAATTTGGGCTCTTTTACTAACATTAACACTTGCGATGAGGCATCTTTTATGCTCATTTCTTGTCTTTAATAATTAATTCTGGGTTTTATTTTGTTTATTTGATGAAAATGAACATCAATACACACCATGGAAACATTTTTGTTTGATTTGTGTCGAGTGAGAATTTCACCTAGAACCCAAAGGGGGGGGGATTGGCACTTTTCATGGAAAAATGAGAAAAATTAAAATTTCTAAAAATGAAATAAATGCCTTCTATACACCTCAAACATTCACTCTATAATTGAAGATTGTTAATTAATTAATTAATATTGTTGTTTTTCGCAATATTTTTTGAAATTTGGGCTCTTTTACTAACATGAACACCTGCGATGAGGCATCTTTTATGCTCATTTCTTGTCTTTAATAATTAATTCTGGGTTTTATTTTGTTTATATGATGAAAATGAACAACAATACACACCATGGAAACATTTTTGTTTGATTTGTGTCGAGTGAGAATTTCACTTAGAACCCAAAGGGGGGGGTATTGGCACTTTTCATGGAAAAATGGGAAAAATTAAAATTTCTAAAAATGAAATAAATGCCTTCTATACACCTCAAACATTCACTCTATAATTGAAGATTGTTGTTTTTCGCGATATTTTTTGAAATTTGGGCTCTTTTACTAACATTAACACTTGCGATGAGGCATCTTTTATGCTCATTTCTTGTCTTTAATGATTAATTCTGGGTTTTATTTTGTTTATTTGATGAAAATGATCAACAATACACACCATGGAAACATTTTTGTTTGATTTGTGTCGTGTGAGAATTTCACCTAGAACCCAAAGGGGGGGGGTTTGGCACATTTCATGGAAAAATGAGAAAAATTATAATTTCTAAAAATGAAATAAATGCCTTCTATACACCTCAAACATTCACTCTATAATTGAAGATTGTTAATTAATTAATTAATATTGTTGTTTTTCGCAATATTTTTTGAAATTTGGGCTCTTTTACTAACATTAACACCTGCGATGAGGCATCATTTATGCTCATTTCTTGTCTTTAATAATTAATTCTGGGTTTTATTTTGTTTATATGATGAAAATGAACAACAATACACACCATGGAAACATTTTTGTTTGATTTGTGTCATGTGAGAATTTCACCTAGAACCAAAAGGGGGGGGGGTATTGGCACTTTTCATGGAAAAATGTGAAAAATTAAAATTTCTAAAAATGAAATAAATGCCTTCTATACACCTCAAACAATCACTCTATAATGGTAGATTGTTGTTTTTCGCGATATTTTTTGAAATTTGGGCTCTTTTACTAACATTAACACTTGCGATGAGGCACCTTTTATGCTCATTTCTTGTCTTTAATGATTTATTCTGGGTTTTATTTTGTTTATTTGATGAAAATGAACAACACTACACACCATGGAAATTTTTTGGTTGATTTGTGTCGAGTGAGAATTTCACCTAGAACCCAAAGGGGGGGGCATTGGCACTTTTCATGGAAAAATGAGAAAATTTAAAATTTCTAAAAATGAAATAAATGCCTTCTATACACCTCAAACATTCACTCTATAATTGAAGATTGTTAATTAATTAATTAAGATTGTTGTTTTTCGCGATATTTTTTGAAATTTGGCCTCTTTTACTAACATTAACACTTGCGATGAGGCATCTTTTATGCTCATTTCTTGTCTTTAATAATTAATTCTGGGTTTTATTTTGTTTATTTGATGAAAATGAACATCAATACACACCATGGAAACATTTTTGTTTGATTTGTGTCGAGTGAGAATTTCACCTAGAACCCAAAGGGGGGGGTATTGGCACTTTTCATGGAAAAATGAGAAAATTTAAAAATTTCTAAAAATGAAATAAATGCCTTCTATACACCTCAAACATTCACTCTATAATTGAAGATTGTTAATTAATTAATTAAGATTGTTGTTTTTCGCAATATTTTTTGAAATTTGGGCTCTTTACTAACATTAACACCTGCGATGAGCATCTTTTATGCTCATTTCTTGTCT
>NW_027286129.1:0-39871 GCF_022747635.1 Hetaerina americana
TTTAGTAACATTAACACTTGGGCTGAAGCATCTTTTATGATCTTTTATTGTCTTTCAGGATTCATTCTGGGTTTTATTTTGTTTATTTGATGAAAATGAAAAACAATACAAACCTTGGATACATTTTTGTTTGATTTGTGTCGAGTGAGATTTTCACCCAGAACCCAAAGGGGGGGGTATTGGCACTTTTAATGGAAAAATGTAAAAAATTAAATTTTCTAAAAATGAAATAAATGCCTTCTAAACACCTCAAACATTCACTCTAAAACAGAAGATTGTTGTTTTTCGCAATATTTTTAGAAATTTGGGCTCTTTTAGTAAAATTAACACTTGCGCTGAAGCATCTTTTATGCTCATTTCATGTCTTTCAGGTTTAATTCTGGGTTTTATTTTGTTTATTTGATGAAAATGAACAACAATACACACCATGGAAACATTTTTGTTTGATTTGTGTCAAGTGAGATTTTCACCTAGAACCCAAAGGGGGGGGTATTGGCACTTTTCATGGGAAAATGTAAAAAATTAAATTTTCTAAAAATGAAATAAATGCCTTATAAACACCTCAAACATTCACTCTAAAACAAAGGATTGTTGTTTTTCGCCTTTTTTGTTTGAAATTTGGGCTCTTTTAGTAAAATTAACACTTGCGCTGAAGCATCTTTTATGCTCATTTCTTGTCTTTCGGGATACATTCTGGGTTTTATTTTGTTTATTTGATGAAAATGAACAACAATCCACACCTTGGATACATTTTTGTTTGATTTGTGTCGAGTGAGATTTTCACCTAAAACTCAAAGGGGGGGGTATTGGCACTTTTCATGGAAAAATGTGAAAAATTAAATTTTCTAAAAATGAAATAAATGCCTTCTAAACACCTCAAACATTCACTCTAAAACAGAAGATTGTTGTTTTTCGCAATATTTTTAGAAATTTGGGCTCTTTTAGTAACATTAACACCTGGACTGAAGCATCTTTTATGATCATTTATTGTCTTTCAGGATACATTCTGGGTTTTATTTTGTTTATTTGATGAAAATGAACAACAATACTCACCTTGGATACATTTTTGTTTGATTTGTGTCGAGTGAGATTTTCACCTAGAACCCAAAGGGGGGGGTATTGGCACTTTTCATGGAAAAATGTGAAAAATTAAATTTTCCAGAAATGAAATAAATGCCTTCTAAACATCTCAAACATTCACTCTAATACAGAAGATTGTTGTTTTTCTCAATATTTTTAGAAATTTGGGCTCTTTTAGTAACATTAACACTTGGGCTGAAGCATCTTTTATGATCTTTTATTGTCTTTCAGGATTCATTCTGGGTTTTATTTTGTTTATTTGATGAAAATGAACAACAATTCACACCATGGAAACATTTTTGTTTGATTTGTGTCAAGTTAGATTTTCACCTAGAACCCAAAGGGGGGGGTATTGGCACTTTTCATGGAAAAATGTGAAAAATTAAATTTTCTAAAAATGAAATAAATGCCTTCTAAACACCTCAAACATTCACTCTAAAACAGAAGATTGTTGTTTTTCGCAATATTTTTAGAAATTTGGGTTCTTTTAGTAACATTAACTAACACCTGGGCTGAAGCATCTTTTATGATCATTTATTGTCTTTCAGGATACATTCTGGGTTTTATTTTGTTTATTTGATGAAAATGAACAACAATACTCACCTTGGATACATTTTTGTTTGATTTGTGTCGAGTGAGATTTTCACCTAGAACTCAAAGGGGGGGTATTGGCACTTTTTATGGAAAAATGTGAAAAAATGAATTTTTTAAAAATGAAATAAATATCTTCTAAACACCTCAAACATTCACTCTAAAACAGAAGATTGTTGTTTTTCGCAATATTTTTAGAAATATGGGCTCTTTTAGTAACAATAATACCTGGGCTGAAGCATCTTTTATGATCATTTATTGTCTTTCAAGATACATTCTGGGTTTTATTTTGTTTATTTGATGAAAATGAACAACAATACACACCTTGGATACATTTTTGTTTGATTTGTAACGAGTGAGATTTCACCTAGAACCCAAAGGGGGGGTATTGGCACTTTTCATGGAAAAATGTGAAAAATTAAATTTTCTTAAAATGAAATAAATGCCTTCTAAACACCTCAAACAAACGAGTGAGATTTTCACCTAGAACCCAAAGGGGGGGGGTATAATCACTTTTCATGGAAAAATGTGAAAAATTAAATTTTCTAAAATGAAATAAATGCCTTCTAAACACCTCAAACGTTCAATCTTAAACAGAAGATTGTTGTTTTTCGATTTGTTTTTAGAAATTTGGGCTCTTTTAGTAACATTAACACCTGGGCTGAAGCATCTTTTATGATCATTTATTGTCTTTCAGGATACATTATGGGTTTTATTTTGTTTATTTGATGAAAATGAAAAACAAAACACACCTTGGATACATTTTTGTTTGATTTGTGACGAGTGAAATTTTCACCTAGAACCCAAAGGGGGGGGTATTGGAACTTTTCATGGAAAAATGTGAAAAATTAAATTTCTAAAAATGAAATAAATGCCTTCTAAACACCTCAAACATTCACTCTAAAACAGAAGATTGTTGTTTTTCGCAATATTTTTATAAATTTGGGCTCTTTTAGTAACATTAACACTTTCTCTGAAGCAACTTTTATGCTCATTTCTTGTCCTTCAAGATTAATTCTGAGGTTTATTTTGTTTATTTGATGAAAATGAACAACAATACACACCATGGAAACATTTTTGTTTGATTTGTGTGGAGTGAGATTTTCACCTAGAACCCAAAGGGGGGGTATTGGCACTTTTCATGGAAAAATGTGAAAATTTAATTTTTCTACAAATGAATGAAATGCCTTCTAAACACCTCAAACATTCACTCTAAAACAGAAGATTGTTGTTTTTCGCAATATTTTTAGGAATTTGGGCTCTTTTAGTAACATTAACACCTGGGCTGAAGCATCTTTTATGATCTTTTATTGTCTTTCAGGATTCATTCTGGGTTTTATTTTGTTTATTTGATGAAAATGAACAACAATACACACCTTGGATACATTTTTGTTTGATTTGTAACGAGTGAGATTTTCACCTAGAACCCAAAGGGGGGGGTATTGGCACTTTTCATGGAAAAATGTGAAAAATTAAATTTTCTAAAAATGAAATAAATGCCTTCTAAACACCTCAAACATTCACTCTAAAACAGAAGATTGTTGTTTTTCGCAATATTTTTAGAAATTTGGGCTCTTTTAGTAACATTAACACTTTCTCTGAAGCAACTTTTATGCTCATTACTTGTCTTTCAAGATTAATTCTGGGTTTTAGTTTGTTTATTTGATGAAAATGAACAACAATACACACCATGGAAACATTTTTGTTTGATTTGTGTCAAGTGAGATTTTCACCTAGAACCCAAAGGGGGGGGCATTGGCACTTTTCATGGAAAAATGTAAAAAATTAAATTTTCTAAAAATGAAATAAATGCCTTATAAACACCTAAAACATTCACTCTAAAACAGAAGATTGTTGTTTTTCGCAATATTTTTAGAAATTTGGGCTCTTTTAGTAACATTAACACTCGGGCTGAAGCATCTTTTATGATCTTTTATTGTCTTTCAGGATTAATTCTGGGTTTTATTTTGTTTATTTGATGAAAATGAACAACAATACACACCTTGGATACATTTTTGTTTGATTTGTGTCGAGCGAGATTTTCACCCAGAACCCAAAGGGGGGGTATTGGCACTTTTCATGGAAAAATGTGAAAAATTAAATTTTCCAGAAATGAAATAAATGCCTTCTAAACACCTCAAACATTCACTCTAAAACAGAAGATTGTTGTTTTTCTCAATATTTTTAGAAATTTGGGCTCTTTTAGTAACATTAACACTTGCGCTGAAGCAACTTTTATGCTCATTTCTTGTCTGTCAGGATTAATTCTGGGTTTTATTTTGTTTATTTGATGAAAATGAACAACAATACACACCATGGAAACATTTTTGTTTGATTTGTGTGGAGTGAGATTTTCACCTAGAACCCAAAGGGGGGGTATTGGCACTTTTCATGGAAAAATGTGAAAAATTAAATTTTCTAAAAATGAATGAAATGTGTTCTAAACACCTCAAACATTCACTCTAAAACAGAAGATTGTTTTTTTTGCAATATTTTTAGAAATTTGGGCTCTTTTAGTAACATTAACACTTGCGCTGAAGCAACTTTTATGCTCATTTCTTGTCTGTCAGGATTAATTCTGGGTTTTATTTTTTTTATTTGATGAAAATGAACAACAATACACACCATGGAAACATTTTTGTTTGATTTGCGTCAAGTAAGATTTTCACCTAGAACCCAAAGGGCACTTTTCATGGAAAAATGAAAAGAATTAAATTTTCTAAAAATGAAATAAATGCCTTCTAAACACCTCAAACATTCACTCTAAAACAGAAGATTGTTGTTTTTCGCAATATTTTTAGAAATTTGGGCTCTTTTAGTAACATTAACACCTGGGCTGAAGCATCTTTTATGATCATTTATTGTCTTTCAGGATACATTCTGGGTTTTATTTTGTTTATTTGATGAAAATGAACAACAATAAACACCTTGGATACATTTTTGTTTGATTTGTGTCGATTGAGATTTTCACCTAGAACCCAAAGGGGGGGGTATTGGCACTTTTCATGGAAAAATGTGAAAAATTAAATTTTCTAAAAATGAAATAAATGCTTTCTAAACACCTCAAACATTCACTCTACAACAGAAGATTGTTGTTTTTCGCAATATTTTTAGAAATTTGGGCTCTTTTAGTAACATTAACACTTTCTCTGAAGCAACTTTTATGCTCATTACTTGTCTTTCAAGATTAATTCTGGGTTTTAGTTTGTTTATTTGATGAAAATGAACAACAATACACACCATGGAAACATTTTTGTTTGATTTGTGTCAAGTGAGATTTTCACCTAGAACCCAAAGGGGGGGGCATTGGCACTTTTCATGGAAAAATGTAAAAAATTAAATTTTCTAAAAATGAAATAAATGCCTTATAAACACCTCAAACATTCACTCTAAAACAGAAGATTGTTGTTTTTCGCAATATTTTTAGAAATTTGGGCTCTTTTAGTAACATTAACACTCGGGCTGAAGCATCTTTTATGATCTTTTATTGTCTTTCAGGATTAATTCTGGGTTTTATTTTGTTTATTTGATGAAAATGAACAACAATACACACCTTGGATACATTTTTGTTTGATTTGTGTCGAGAGAGATTTTCACCTAGAACTCAAAGGGGGGGTATTGGCACTTTTCATGGAAAAATGTGAAAAATTAAATTTTCTAAAAATGAATGAAATGTGTTCTAAACACCTCAAACATTCACTCTAAAACAGAAGATTGTTTTTTTTGCAATATTTTTAGAAATTTGGGCTCTTTTAGTAACATTAACACTTGCGCTGAAGCAACTTTTATGCTCATTTCTTGTCTGTCAGGATTAATTCTGGGTTTTATTTTTTTTATTTGATGAAAATGAACAACAATACACACCATGGAAACATTTTTGATTGATTTGTGTCAAGTGAGATTTTCACCTAGAACCCAAAGGGAGGGGTATTGGCACTTTTAATGGAAAAATGTGAAAAATTAAATTTTCTAAAAATGAAATTAATGCCTTCTAAACACCTCAAACATTCACTCTAAAACAGAAGATTGTTGTTTTTCGCAATATTTTTAGAAATTTGGGATCTTTTAGTAACTTAAACACTTGCGCTGAAGCATGTTTTATGCTCATTTCTTGTCTTTCAGGATTCATTCTGGGTTTTATTTTGTTTATATGATGAAAATTAACAACAATACACACCTTGGATACATTTTTGTTTGATTTGTGTCGAGTGTGATTTTCACCTAGAACTCAAAGGGGGGGGTATTGGCACTTTTCATGGAAAAATGTAAAAATTAAATTTTCTAAAAATGAAATAAATACCTTCTAAACACCTCAAACATTCACTCTAAAACAGAAGATTGTTGTTTTTCGCAATATTTTTAGAAATTTGGGCTCTTTTAGTGACATTAACACTTTCGCTGAAGCAACTTTTATGCTCATTTCTTGTCTTTCAGGATTAATTCTGGGTTTTATTTTGTTTATTTGATGAAAATGAACAACAATACACACCTTGGAAACATTTTTGTTTGATTTGTGTCAAGAGAGATTTTCACCTAGAACCCAAAGGGGGGGATACTGGCACTTTTCATGGAAAAATGTGAAAAATTAAATTTTCTAAAAATGAAATAAATGCCTTCTTAACACCTCAAACATTCACTCTATAACAGAAGATTGTTGTTTTTCGCAATATTTTTAGAAATTTGGGCTCTTATAGTAACATTAACACCTGGGCTAAAGCATCTTTTATGATCATTAATTGTCTTTCAGGATACATTCTGGGTTTTATTTTGTTTATTTGATGAAAATGAACCATAATATACACCTTGGATACATTTTTGTTTGATTTGTGACGTTGGAGATTTTCACCTAGAACCCAAAGGGGGGGGTATTGGCACTTTTAATGGAAAAATGTGAAAAATTAAATTTTCTAAAAATGAAATAAATGCCTTCTAAATACCTCAAACATTCACTCTAAAACAGAAGATTGTTGTTTTTCGCAATATTTTTAGAAATTATGGCTCTTTTAGTAACATTAAACTTTCGCTGAAGTAACTTTTATGCTCATTTCTTGTCTCTCAAGATTAATTCTGGGTTTATTTTGTTTATTTGATGAAAATGAACAAAAATACACACCATGGAAACATTTTTGTTTGATTTGTGTCGAGTGAGATTTTCACCTAGAACCCAAAGGGGGGGGTATTGGCACTTTTCATGGAAAAATGTGAAAAATTAAATTTTCTAAAAATGAAATAAATGCCTTCTAAACACCTCAAACATTCACTCTAAAACAGAAGATTGTTGTTTTTCGCAATATTTTTAGAAATTTGGACTCTTATAGTAACATTAACACCTGGGCTAAAGCATCTTTTATGATCATTAATTGTCTTTCAGGATACATTCTGGGTTTTATTTTGTTTATTTGATGAAAATGAACCATAATACACACCTTGGATACATTTTTGTTTGATTTGTGACGTTGGAGATTTTCACCTAGAACCCAAAGGGGGGGGTATTGGCACTTTTAATGGAAAAATGTGAAAAATTAAATTTTCTAAAAATGAAATAAATGCCTTCTAAATACCTCAAACATTCACTCTAAAACAGAAGATTGTTGTTTTTCGCAATATTTTTAGAAACTATGGCTCTTTTAGTAACATTAAACTTTCGCTGAAGTAACTTTTATGCTCATTTCTTGTCTCTCAAGATTAATTCTGGGTTTATTTTGTTTATTTGATGAAAATGAACAACAATACACACCTTGGATACATTTTTGTTTGATTTGTATCGAGTGAGATTTTCACCTAGAACCCAAAGGGGGGGGTATTGGCACTTTTCATGGAAAAATGTGAAAAATTAAATTTTCTAAAAATGAAATAAATGCCTTCTAAACACCTCAAACAAACGAGTGAGATTTTCACCTAGAACCCAAAGGGGGGGGGTATTGGCACTTTTCATGGAAAAATGTGAAAAATTAAATTTTCTAAAAATGAAATAAATGCCTTCTAAACACCTCAAACATTCAATCTAAAACAGAAGATTGTTGTTTTTCGATTTATTTTTAGAAATTTGGGCTCTTTTAGTAACATTAACACTTGCGCTGAAGCATCTTTTATGCTCATTTCTTGTCTTTCAGGATTAATTCTGGGTTTATTTTGTTTATTTGATGAAAATGAACAACAATACACACCATGGAAACATTTTTGTTTGATTTGTGTCGAGTGAGATTTTCACCTAGAACCCAAAGGGGGGTAATAACACTTTTCATGGAAAAATGTAAAAAATTAAATTTTCTAAAAATGAAATAAATGCCTTCTAAACACCTCAAACATTCAATCTAAAACAGAAGATTGTTGTTTTTCGCAATATTTTTAGAAATTTGGGCTCTTTTAGTAAAATTAACACTTGCGCTGAAGCATCTTTTATGCTCATTTCATGTCTTTTAGGATTAATTCTGGGTTTTATTTTGTTTATTTGATGAAAATGAACAACAATACACACCATGGAAACATTTTTGTTTGATTTGTGTCAAGTTAGATTTTCACCTAGAACCCAAAGGGGGGGTATTGGCACTTTTCATGCAAAAATGTGAAAAATTAAATTTTCTAAAAAGAAATAAATGCCTTCTAAACACCTCAAACATTCACTCAAAAACAGAAGATTGTTGTTTTTCGCAATATTTTTAGAAATTTGGGCTCTTTTAGTAACATTAACACTTGGGCTGAAGCATGTTTTATGATCTTTTATTGTCTTTCAGGATTCATTCTGGGTTTTATTTTGTTTATTTGATGAAAATGAACAACAATACAAACCTTGGATTCATTTTTGTTTGATTTGTGTCGAGTGAGATTTTCACCCAGAACCCAAAGGGGGGGGTATTGGCACTTTTCATGAAAAAATGTGAAAAATTAAATTTTCTAAAAATGAAATAAATGCCTTCTAAACACCTCAAACATTCACTCTAAAACAGAAGATTGTTGTTTTTCGCAATATTTTTAGAAATTTGGGCTCTTTTAGTAACATTAACACCTGGGTTGAAGCATCTTTTATGATCTTTTATTGTTTTTCAGGATTCATTCTGGGTTTTATTTTGTTTATTTGATGAAAATGAACAACAATACACACAATGGAAACATTTTTGTTTGATTTGTGTCAAGTGAGATTTTCACCTAGAACCCAAAGGGGGGGGTATTGGCAATTTTCATGGAAAAATGTGAAAAATTAAAGTTTCTAAAAATGAAATAAATGCCTTTTAAACACCTCAAACATTCACTCTAAAACAGAAGATTGTTGTTTTTCGCAATATTTTTAGAAATTTGGGCTCTTTTAGTAACATTAACACTTTCTCTGAAGCAACTTTTATGCTCATTACTTGTCTTTCAAGATTAATTCTGGGTTTTAGTTTGTTTATTTGATGAAAATGAACAACAATACACACCATGGAAACATTTTTGTTTGATTTGTGTCAAGTGAGATTTTCACCTAGAACCCAAAGGGGGGGGCATTGGCACTTTTCATGGAAAAATGTAAAAAATTAAATTTTCTAAAAATGAAATAAATGCCTTATAAACACCTCAAACATTCACTCTAAAACAGAAGATTGTTGTTTTTCGCAATATTTTTAGAAATTTGGGCTCTTTTAGTAACATTAACACTCGGGCTGAAGCATCTTTTATGATCTTTTATTGTCTTTCAGGATTAATTCTGGGTTTTATTTTGTTTATTTGATGAAAATGAACAACAATACACACCTTGGATACATTTTTGTTTGATTTGTGTCGAGAGAGATTTTCACCTAGAACTCAAAGGGGGGGTATTGGCACTTTTCATGGAAAAATGTGAAAAATTAAATTTTCTAAAAATGAATGAAATGTGTTCTAAACACCTCAAACATTCACTCTAAAACAGAAGATTGTTTTTTTTGCAATATTTTTAGAAATTTGGGCTCTTTTAGTAACATTAACACTTGCGCTGAAGCAACTTTTATGCTCATTTCTTGTCTGTCAGGATTAATTCTGGGTTTTATTTTTTTTATTTGATGAAAATGAACAACAATACACACCATGGAAACATTTTTGATTGATTTGTGTCAAGTGAGATTTTCACCTAGAACCCAAAGGGGGGGGTATTGGCACTTTTAATGGAAAAATGTGAAAAATTAAATTTTCTAAAAATGAAATTAATGCCTTCTAAACACCTCAAACATTCACTCTAAAACAGAAGATTGTTGTTTTTCGCAATATTTTTAGAAATTTGGGATCTTTTAGTAACTTAAACACTTGCGCTGAAGCATGTTTTATGCTCATTTCTTGTCTTTCAGGATTCATTCTGGGTTTTATTTTGTTTATATGATGAAAATTAACAACAATACACACCTTGGATACATTTTTGTTTGATTTGTGTCGAGTGTGATTTTCACCTAGAACTCAAAGGGGGGGGTATTGGCACTTTTCATGGAAAAATGTGAAAAATTAAATTTTCTAAAAATGAAATAAATACCTTCTAAACACCTCAAACATTCACTCTAAAACAGAAGATTGTTGTTTTTCGCAATATTTTTAGAAATTTGGGCTCTTTTAGTGACATTAACACTTTCGCTGAAGCAACTTTTATGCTCATTTCTTGTCTTTCAGGATTAATTCTGGGTTTTATTTTGTTTATTTGATGAAAATGAACAACAATACACACCTTGGAAACATTTTTGTTTGATTTGTGTCAAGAGAGATTTTCACCTAGAACCCAAAGGGGGGGATACTGGCACTTTTCATGGAAAAATGTGAAAAATTAAATTTTCTAAAAATGAAATAAATGCCTTCTTAACACCTCAAACATTCACTCTAAAACAGAAGATTGTTGTTTTTCGCAATATTTTTAGAAATTTGGGCTCTTATAGTAACATTAACACCTGGGCTAAAGCATCTTTTATGATCATTAATTGTCTTTCAGGATACATTCTGGGTTTTATTTTGTTTATTTGATGAAAATGAACCATAATATACACCTTGGATACATTTTTGTTTGATTTGTGACGTTGGAGATTTTCACCTAGAACCCAAAGGGGGGGGTATTGGCACTTTTAATGGAAAAATGTGAAAAATTAAATTTTCTAAAAATGAAATAAATGCCTTCTAAATACCTCAAACATTCACTCTAAAACAGAAGATTGTTGTTTTTCGCAATATTTTTAGAAATTATGGCTCTTTTAGTAACATTAAACTTTCGCTGAAGTAACTTTTATGCTCATTTCTTGTCTCTCAAGATTAATTCTGGGTTTTTTTTGTTTATTTGATGAAAATGAACAAAAATACACACCATGGAAACATTTTTGTTTGATTTGTGTCGAGTGAGATTTTCACCTAGAACCCAAAGGGGGGGGTATTGGCACTTTTCATGGAAAAATGTGAAAAATTAAATTTTCTAAAAATGAAATAAATGCCTTCTAAACACCTCAAACATTCACTCTAAAACAGAAGATTGTTGTTTTTCGCAATATTTTTAGAAATTTGGGCTCTTATAGTAACATTAACACCTGGGCTAAAGCATCTTTTATGATCATTAATTGTCTTTCAGGATACATTCTGGGTTTTATTTTGTTTATTTGATGAAAATGAACCATAATACACACCTTGGATACATTTTTGTTTGATTTGTGACGTTGGAGATTTTCACCTAGAACCCAAAGGGGGGGGTATTGGCACTTTTAATGGAAAAATGTGAAAAATTAAATTTTCTAAAAATGAAACAAATGCCTTCTAAATACCTCAAACATTCACTCTAAAACAGAAGATTGTTGTTTTTCGCAATATTTTTAGAAATTATGGCTCTTTTAGTAACATTAAACTTTCGCTGAAGTAACTTTTATGCTCATTTCTTGTCTCTCAAGATTAATTCTGGGTTTATTTTGTTTATTTGATGAAAATGAACAACAATACACACCTTGGATACATTTTTGTTTGATTTGTAACGAGTGAGATTTTCACCTAGAACCCAAAGGGGGGGGTATTGGCACTTTTCATGGAAAAATGTGAAAAATTAAATTTTCTAAAAATGCAATAAATGCCTTCTAAACACCTCAAACAAACGAGTGAGATTTTCACCTAGAACCCAAAGGGGGGGGGTATTGGCACTTTTCATGGAAAAATGTGAAAAATTAAATTTTCTAAAAATGAAATAAATGCCTTCTAAACACCTCAAACATTCAATCTAAAACAGAAGATTGTTGTTTTTCGATTTATTTTTAGAAATTTGGGCTCTTTTAGTAACATTAACACTTGCGCTGAAGCATCTTTTATGCTCATTTCTTGTCTTTCAGGATTAATTCTGGGTTTATTTTGTTTATTTGATGAAAATGAACAACAATACACACCATGGAAACATTTTTGTTTGATTTGTGTCGAGTGAGATTTTCACCTAGAACCCAAAGGGGGGTAATAACACTTTTCATGGAAAAATGTAAAAAATTAAATTTTCTAAAAATGAAATAAATGCCTTCTAAACACCTCAAACATTCAATCTAAAACAGAAGATTGTTGTTTTTCGCAATATTTTTAGAAATTTGGGCTCTTTTAGTAAAATTAACACTTGCGCTGAAGCATCTTTTATGCTCATTTCATGTCTTTCAGGATTAATTCTGGGTTTTATTTTGTTTATTTGATGAAAATGAACATCAATACACACCATGGAAACATTTTTGTTTGATTTGTGTCAAGTTAGATTTTCACCTAGAACCCAAAGGGGGGGTATTGGCACTTTTCATGCAAAAATGTGAAAAATTAAATTTTCTAAAAAGAAATAAATGCCTTCTAAACACCTCAAACATTCACTCAAAAACAGAAGATTGTTGTTTTTCGCAATATTTTTAGAAATTTGGGCTCTTTTAGTAACATTAACACTTGGGCTGAAGCATGTTTTATGATCTTTTATTGTCTTTCAGGATTCATTCTGGGTTTTATTTTGTTTATTTGATGAAAATGAACAACAATACAAACCTTGGATACATTTTTGTTTGATTTGTGTCGAGTGAGATTTTCACCCAGAACCCAAAGGGGGGGGTATTGGCACTTTTCATGAAAAAATGTGAAAAATTAAATTTTCTAAAAATGAAATAAATGCCTTCTAAACACCTCAAACATTCACTCTAAAACAGAAGATTGTTGTTTTTCGCAATATTTTTAGAAATTTGGGCTCTTTTAGTAACATTAACACCTGGGTTGAAGCATCTTTTATGATCTTTTATTGTTTTTCAGGATTCATTCTGGGTTTTATTTTGTTTATTTGATGAAAATGAACAACAATACACACCATGGAAACATTTTTGTTTGATTTGTGTCAAGTGAGATTTTCACCTAGAACCCAAAGGGGGGGGTATTGGCAATTTTCATGGAAAAATGTGAAAAATTAAAGTTTCTAAAAATGAAATAAATGCCTTTTAAACACCTCAAACATTCACTCTAAAACAGAAGATTGTTGTTTTTCGCAATATTTTTAGAAATTTGGGCTCTTTTAGTAACATTAACACTTGCGCTGAAGCATCATTTATGCTAATTTCTTGTCTTTCAGGATTAATTCTGGGTTTTATTTTGTTTATTTGATAAAAATAAACAACAATACATACCATGGAAACATTTTTGTTTGATTTGTGTCGAGTGAGATTTTCACCTAGAACCCAAAGGGGGGTATTAACACTTTTCATGGAAAAATGTAAAAAATTAAATTTTCTAAAAATGAAATAAATGCCTTCTAAACACCTCAAACATTCAATCTAAAACAGAAGATTGTTGTCTTTCGCAATATTTTTAGAAATTTGGGCTCTTTTAGTAACATTAACACTTGGGCTGAAGCATCTTTTATGATCTTTTATTGTCTTTCAGGATTCATTCTGGGTTTTATTTTGTTTATTTGATGAAAATGAAAAACAATACAAACCTTGGATACATTTTTGTTTGATTTGTGTCGAGTGAGATTTTCACCCAGAACCCAAAGGGGGGGGTATTGGCACTTTTAATGGAAAAATGTAAAAAATTAAATTTTCTAAAAATGAAATAAATGCCTTCTAAACACCTCAAACATTCACTCTAAAACAGAAGATTGTTGTTTTTCGCAATATTTTTAGAAATTTGGGCTCTTTTAGTAAAATTAACACTTGCGCTGAAGCATCTTTTATGCTCATTTCATGTCTTTCAGGTTTAATTCTGGGTTTTATTTTGTTTATTTGATGAAAATGAACAACAATACACACCATGGAAACATTTTTGTTTGATTTGTGTCAAGTGAGATTTTCACCTAGAACCCAAAGGGGGGGGTATTGGCACTTTTCATGGGAAAATGTAAAAAATTAAATTTTCTAAAAATGAAATAAATGCCTTATAAACACCTCAAACATTCACTCTAAAACAAAGGATTGTTGTTTTTCGCCTTTTTTGTTTGAAATTTGGGCTCTTTTAGTAAAATTAACACTTGCGCTGAAGCATCTTTTATGCTCATTTCTTGTCTTTCGGGATACATTCTGGGTTTTATTTTGTTTATTTGATGAAAATGAACAACAATCCACACCTTGGATACATTTTTGTTTGATTTGTGTCGAGTGAGATTTTCACCTAAAACTCAAAGGGGGGGGTATTGGCACTTTTCATGGAAAAATGTGAAAAATTAAATTTTCTAAAAATGAAATAAATGCCTTCTAAACACCTCAAACATTCACTCTAAAACAGAAGATTGTTGTTTTTCGCAATATTTTTAGAAATTTGGGCTCTTTTAGTAACATTAACACCTGGACTGAAGCATCTTTTATGATCATTTATTGTCTTTCAGGATACATTCTGGGTTTTATTTTGTTTATTTGATGAAAATGAACAACAATACTCACCTTGGATACATTTTTGTTTGATTTGTGTCGAGTGAGATTTTCACCTAGAACCCAAAGGGGGGGGTATTGGCACTTTTCATGGAAAAATGTGAAAAATTAAATTTTCCAGAAATGAAATAAATGCCTTCTAAACATCTCAAACATTCACTCTAATACAGAAGATTGTTGTTTTTCTCAATATTTTTAGAAATTTGGGCTCTTTTAGTAACATTAACACTTGGGCTGAAGCATCTTTTATGATCTTTTATTGTCTTTCAGGATTCATTCTGGGTTTTATTTTGTTTATTTGATGAAAATGAACAACAATTCACACCATGGAAACATTTTTGTTTGATTTGTGTCAAGTTAGATTTTCACCTAGAACCCAAAGGGGGGGGTATTGGCACTTTTCATGGAAAAATGTGAAAAATTAAATTTTCTAAAAATGAAATAAATGCCTTCTAAACACCTCAAACATTCACTCTAAAACAGAAGATTGTTGTTTTTCGCAATATTTTTAGAAATTTGGGTTCTTTTAGTAACATTAACTAACACCTGGGCTGAAGCATCTTTTATGATCATTTATTGTCTTTCAGGATACATTCTGGGTTTTATTTTGTTTATTTGATGAAAATGAACAACAATACTCACCTTGGATACATTTTTGTTTGATTTGTGTCGAGTGAGATTTTCACCTAGAACTCAAAGGGGGGGTATTGGCACTTTTTATGGAAAAATGTGAAAAAATGAATTTTTTAAAAATGAAATAAATATCTTCTAAACACCTCAAACATTCACTCTAAAACAGAAGATTGTTGTTTTTCGCAATATTTTTAGAAATTTGGGCTCTTTTAGTAACATTAACACTCGGGCTGAAGCATCTTTTATGATCTTTTATTGTCTTTCAGGATACATTCTGGGTTTTATTTTGTTTATTTGATGAAAATGAACAACAATACACACCTTGGATACATTTTTGTTTGATTTGTGTCGACTGAGATTTTCACCTAGAACCCAAAGGGGGGGGTATTGGCACTTTTCATGGAAAAATGTAAAAAATTAAATTTTCTAAAAATAAAATAAATGCCTTCTTAACACCTCAAACATTCACTCTAAAACAGAAGATTGTTGTTTTTCGCAATATTTTTAGAAATTTGGGCTCTTTTAGTAACATTAACACCTGGGCTGAAGCATCTTTTATGATCATTTATTGTCTTTCAGGATACATTCTGGGTTTTATTTTGTTTATTTGATGAAAATGAACAACAATACTCACCTTGGATACATTTTTGTTTGATTTGTGTCGAGTGAGATTTTCACCTAGAACCCAAAGGGGGGGGGTATTGGCACTTTTCATGGAAAAATGTGAAAAATTAAATTTTCTAAAAATGAAATAAATGCCTTCTAAACACCTCAAACATTCACTCTAAAACAGAAGATTGTTGTTTTTTCGCAATATTTTTAGAAATTTGGGCTCTTATAGTAACATAAACACCTGGGCTGAAGCATCTTTTATGATCATTTATTGTCTTTCAGGATACATTCTGGGTTTTATTTTGTTTATTTGATGAAAATGAACCACAATACACACATTGGATACATTTTTGTTTGATTTGTGACGTGTGAGATTTTCACCTAGAACCCAAAGGGGGGGGTATTGGCACTTTTAATGGAAAAATGTGAAAAATTAAATTTTCTAAAAATGAAATAAATGCCTTCTAAATACCTCAAACATTCACTCTAAAACAGAAGATTGTTGTTTTTCGCAATATTTTTAGAAATTATGGCTCTTTTAGTAACATTAAACTTTCGCTGAAGCAACTTTTATGCTCATTTCTTGTCTCTCAAGATTAATTTCTGGGTTTATTTTGTTTATTTGATGATAATGAACAACAATACACACCATGGAAACTTTTTTGTTTGATTTGTTTCGAGTGAGATTTTTACCTAGAACCCAAAGGGGGGGGTATTGGCACTTTAATGGAAAAATGTGAAAAATTAAATTTTCTAAAATGAAATAAATGCCTTCTAAACACCTCAAACATTCACTCTAAAACAGAAGATTGTTGTCTTTCGCAAAATTTTTAGAAATATGGGCTCTTTTAGTAACATTAACACTTTGGCTGAAGCATCTTTTATGATCATTTATTGTCTTTCAAGATACATTCTGGGTTTTATTTTGTTTATTTGATGAAAATGAACAACAATACACACCTTGAATACATTTTTGTTTGATTTGTAACGAGTGAGATTTTCACCTAGAACCCAAAGGGGGGTATTGGCACTTTTCATGGAAAAATGTGAAAAATTAAATTTTCTAAAAATGAAATAAATGCCTTCTAAACACCTCAAACAAACGAGTGAGATTTTCACCTAGAACCCAAAGGGGGGGGTATTGGCAATTTTCATGGAAAAATGTGAAAAATTAAATTTTCTAAAAATGAAATAAATGCCTTCTAAACACCTCAAACATTCAAACTAAAACAGAAGATTGTTGTTTTTTGATTTATTTTTAGAAATTTGGGCTCTTTTAGTAACATTAACACTTGCGCTGAAGCATCTTTTATGCTCATTTCTTGTCTTTCAGGATTAATTCTGGGTTTATTTTGTTTATTTGATGAAAATGAACAACAATACACACCATGGAAACATTTTTGTTTGATTTGTGTCGAGTGAGATTTTCACCTAGAACCCAAAGGGGGGGGGTATTGGCACTTTTCATGCAAAAATTTGAAAAATTAAATTTTCTAAAAAGAAATAAATGCCTTCTAAACACCTCAAACATTCACTCTAAAACAGAAGATTGTTGTTTTTCGCAATATTTTTAGAAATTTGGGCTCTTTTAGTAACATTTACAATTGGGCTGAAGCATGTTTTATGATCTTTTATTGTATTTCAGGATTCATTCTGGGTTTTATTTTGTTTATTTGATGAAAATGAACATTAATACAAACCTTGGATACATTTTTGTTTGATTTGTGTCTAGTGAGATTTTCACCTAGAACCCAAAGGGGGGGGTTTTGGCACTTTTCATTGAAAAATGTGAAAAATTAAAGTTTCTAAAAATGAAATAAATGCCTTCTAAACACCTCAAACATTCACTCTAAAACAGAAGATTGTTGTTTTTCGCAATATTTTTAGAAATTTGGGCTCTTTTAGTAACATTAACACTTGCGCTGAAGCATCATTTATGCTAATTTCTTGCCTTTCAGGATTAATTCTGGGTTTTATTTTGTTTATTTGATGAAAATAAACAACAATACACACCATGGAAACATTTTTGTTTGATTTGTGTCGAGTGAGATTTTCACCTAGAACCCAAAGGGGGGTATTAACACTTTTCATGGAAAAATGTAAAAAATTAAATTTTCTAAAAATGAAATAAATGCCTTCTAAACACCTCAAACATTCAATCTAAAACAGAAGATTGTTGTTTTTCGCAATATTTTTAGAAATTTGGGCTCTTTTAGTAAAATTAACACTTGCGCTGAAGCATCTTTTATGCTCATTAATGTCTTTCAGGATTAATTCTGGGTTTTATTTTGTTTATTTGATGAAAATGAACAACAATACACACCATGGAAACATTTTTGTTTGATTTGTGTCAAGTTAGATTTTCACCTAGAACCCAAAGGGGGGGGGTATTGGCACTTTTCATGGAAAAATGTGAAAAATTAAATTTTCTAAAAAGAAATAAATGCCTTCTAAACACCTCAAACATTCACTCTAAATCAGAAGATTGTTGTCTTTCGCAATATTTTTAGAAATTTGGGCTCTTTTAGTAACATTAACACTTGGGCTGAAGCATCTTTTATGATCTTTTATTGTCTTTCAGGATTCATTCTGGGTATTATTTTGTTTATTTGATGAAAATGAACAACAATACAAACCTTGGATACATTTTTGTTTGATTTGTGTCGAGTGAGATTTTCACCCAGAACCCAAACTTTTCATGGAAAAATGTGAAAAATTAAATTTTCTAAAAATGAAATAAATGCCTTCCAAACACCTCAAACAATCACTCTAAAACTGAAGATTGTTGTTTTTCGCAATATTTTTAGAAATTTGGGCTCTTTTAGTAACATTAACACTTTCTCTGAAGCAACTTTTATGCTCATTTCTTGTCCTTCAAGATTAATTCTGGGTTTTATTTTGTTTATTTGATGAAAATGAACAACAATACACACCATGGAAACATTTTTGTTTGATTTGTGTCAAGTTAGATTTTCACCTAGAACCCAAAGGGGGGGGTATTGGCACTTTTAATGGAAAAATGTGAAAAATTAAATTTTCTAAAAAGAAATAAATGCCTTCTAAACACCTCAAACATTCACTCTAAATCAGAAGATTGTTGTCTTTCGCAATATTTTTAGAAATTTGGGCTCTTTTAGTAACATTAACACTTGGGCTGAAGCATTTTTTATGATCTTTTATTGTCTTTCAGGATTCATTCTGGGTTTTATTTTGTTTATTTGATGAAAATGAACAACAATACAAACCTTGGATACATTTTTGTTTGATTTGTGTCGAGAGAGATTTTCACCCAGAACCCAAAGGGGGGGGTATTGGCACTTTTCATGGAAAAATGTGAAAAATTAAATTTTCTAAAAATGAAATAAATGCCTTCTAAACACCTCAAACATTCACTCTAAAACAGAAGATTGTTGTTTTTCGCAATATTTTTAGAAATTTCGGCTTTTTAGTAAAATTAACACTTGCGCTGAAGCATCTTTTATGCTCATTTCATGTCTTTCAGGATTAATTCTGGGTTTTATTTTGTTTATTTGATGAAAATGAACAACAATACACACCATGGAAACATTTTTGTTTGATTTGTGTCAAGTGAGATTTTCACCTAGAACCCAAAGGGGGGGTATTGGCACTTTTAATGGAAAAATGTGAAAAATTAAATTTTCTAAAAATGAAATAAATGCCTTCTAAAAACCTCCAACATTCACTCTAAAACAGAAGATTGTTGTTTTTCGCAATATTTTTAGAAATTTGGGCTCTTTTAGTAACATTAACACCTGGGTTGAAGCATCTTTTATGATCATTTATTGTCTTTCAGGATACATTCTGGGTTTTATTTTGTTTATTTGATGAAAATGAACAACAATACACACCTTGGATACATTTTTGTTTGATTTGTGTCGACTGAGATTTTCACCTAGAACCCAAAGGGAGGGGCATTGGCACTTTTCATGGAAAAATGTAAAAAATTAAATTTTCTAAAAATGAAATAAATGCCTTATAAACACCTCAAACATTCACTCTAAAACAAAAGATTGTTGTTTTTCGCCTTTTTTTTTGAAATTTGGGGTCTTTTAGTAAAATTAACACTTGCGCTGAAGCATCTTTTATGCTCATTTCTTGTCTTTCGGGATTAAAACTGGCTTTTATTTTGTTTATTTGATGAAAATGAACAACAATACACACCATGGAAACATTTTTGTTTGATTTGTGACAAGTGAGATTTTCACCTAGAACCCAAAGGGGGGAGTATTGGCACTTTTAATGGAAAAATGTGAAAAATGAAATTTTCAAAAAATGAAATAAATGCCTTTTAAACACCTCAGACATTCACTCTAAAACAGAAGATTGTTGTTTTTCGCAATATTTTTAGAAATTTGGGCTCTTTTAGTAACATTAACACTAGCGCTGAAGCAACTTTTATGCTCATTTCTTGTCTTTTAGGATTAATTCTGTGTTTTATTTTGTTTATTTGATGAAAATGAACAACAATACACACCATGGAAACATTTTTGTTTGATTTGTGTCAAGTTAGATTTTCACCTAGAACCCAAAGGGGGGGGTATTGGCACTTTTCATGGGAAAATGTGAAAAATTAAATTTTCTAAAAATGAAATAAATGCCTTCTAAACACCTCAAACATTCACTCTAAAACAGAAGATTGTTGTTTTTCGCAATATTTTTAGAAATTTGGGCTCTTTTAGTAACATTAACACCTGGGCTGAAGCATCTTTTATGATCATTTATTGTCTTTCAGGATACATTCTGGGTTTTATTGTGTTTATTTGATGAAAATGAACAACAATCCACACCTTGGATACATTTTTGTTTGATTTGTGTCGAGTGAGATTTTCACCTAGAAATCAAAGGGGGGGGTATTGGCACTTTTCATGGAAAAATGTGAAAAATTAAATTTTCTAAAAATGAAATAAATGCCTTCTAAACACCTCAAACATTCACTCTAAAACAGAAGATTGTTGTTTTTCGCAATATTTTTAGAAATTTGGGTTCTTTTGGTAACATTAACACCTGGGCTGAAGGATCTTTTATGATCATTTCTTGTCTTTCAGGATACATTCTGGGTTTTTTTTTGTCTATTTGATGAAAATGAACAACAATACTCACCTTGGATACATTTTTGTTTGATTTGTGTCGAGTGAGATTTTCACCTAGAACTCAAAGGGGGGGGTATTGGCACTTTTTATGGAAAAATGTGAAAAATTGAATTTTCTGAAAATGAAATAAATATCTTCTAAACACCTCAAACATTCACTCTAAAACAGAAGATTGTGTTTTTTCGCAATATTTTTAGAAATTTGGGCTCTTTTAGTAACATTTACACTCGGGCTGAAGCATCTTTTATGATCTTTTATTGTCTTTCAGGATTAATTCTGGGTTTTATTTGTTTATTTTATGAAAATGAACAACAATACACACCATGGAAACATTTTTGATTGATTTGTGTCGAGTGAGATTTTCACCTAGAACCCAAAGGGGGGTATTAGCACTTTTCATGGAAAAATGTTAAAAATTAAATTTTCTAAAAATAAAATAAATGCCTTCTAAACACCTTAAACATTCACTCTAAAACAGAAGATTGTTGTTTTTCGCAATATTTTTAGAAATTTGGGCTCTTTTAGTAACATTAACACATGGGTTGAAGCATCTTTTATGATCATTTATTGTCTTTCAGGATACATTCTGGGTTTTATTTTGTTTATTTGATGAAAATGAACAACAATACACACCTTGGATATATTTTTGTTTGATTTGTGTCGACTGAGATTTTCACCTGGAACCCAAAGGGGGGGGCATTGGCACTTTTCATGGAAAAATGTAAAAAATTAAATTTTCTAAAAATGAAATAAATGCCTTATAAACACCTCAAACATTCACTCTAAAACAGAAGATTGTTGTTTTTCGCAATATTTTTAGAAATTTGGGCTCTTTTAGTAACATTAACACTAGCGCTGAAGCAACTTTTATGCCCATTTCTTGTCTTTCAGGATTAATTCTGTGTTTTATTTTGTTTATTTGATGAAAATGAACAACAATACACACCATGGAAACATTAGTGTTTGATTTGTGTCAAGTTAGATTTTCACCTAGAACCCAAAGGGGGGGGTATTGGCACTTTTCATGGAAAAATGTGAAAAATTAAATTTTCTAAAAATGAAATAAATGCCTTCTAAACACCTCAAACATTCACTCTAAAACAGAAGATTGTTGTTTTTCGCAATATTTTTAGAAATTTGGGCTCTTTTAGTAACATTAACTCTTGGGCTGAAGCATCTTTTATGATCTTTTATTGTCTTTCAGGATTCATTCTGGGTTTTATTTTGTTTATTTGATGAAAATGAACAACAATACACACCTTGGATACATTTTTGCTTGATTTGTGTCGAGTGAGATTTTCACCTAGAACCCAAAGGGGGGGTATTGGCACTTTTCATGGGAAAATGTGAAAAATTAAATTTTCTAAAAATGAAATAAATGCCTTCTAAACACCACAAACATTCAGTCTAAAACAGAAGATTGTTGTTTTTCGCAATATTTTTAGAAATTTGGGCTCTTTTAGTAACATTAACACCTGCGCTGAAGCATCATTTATGCTAATTTCTTGTCTTTCAAGATTAATTCTGGATTTTATTTTGTTTATTCGATGAAAATAAACAACAATACACACCATGGAAACATTTTTGTTTGATTTGTGTCGAGTGAGATTTTCACCTAGAACCCAAAAGGGGGTATTAACACTTTTCATGGAAAAAAGTAAAAATTTAAATTTTCTAAAAATGAAATAAATGCCTTCTAAACACCTCAAACATTCACTCTAAAACAGAAGATTGTTGTTTTTCGCAATATTTTTAGAAATTTGGGCTCTTTTAGTAACATTAACACCTGGGTTGAAGCATCTTTTATGATCATTTATTGTCTTTCAGGATACATTCTGGGTTTTATTTTGTTTATTTGATGAAAATGAACAACAATACACACCTTGGATACATTTTTTTTTGATTTGTGGCGACTGAGATTTTCACCTAGAACCCAAAGGGAGGGGCATTGGCACTTTTCATGGAAAAATGTAAAAAATTAAATTTTCTAAAAATGAAATAAATGCCTTATAAACACCTCAAACATTCACTCTAAAACAGAAGATTGTTGTTTTTCGAAATATTTTTAGAAATTTGGGTTCTTTTGGTAACATTAACACCTGGGCTGAAGGATCTTTTATGATCATTTTTTGTCTTTCAGGATACATTCTGGGTTTTATTTTGTCTATTTGATGAAAATGAACAACAATACTCACCTTGGATACATTTTTGTTTGATTTGTGTCGAGTGAGATTTTCACCTAGAACTCAAAGGGGGGGGTATTGGCACTTTTTATGGAAAAATGTGAAAAATTGAATTTTCTAAAAATGAAATAAATATCTTCTAAACACCTCAAACATTCACTCTAAAACAGAAGATTGTGTTTTTTCGCAATATTTTTAGAAATTTGGGCTCTTTTAGTAACATTTACACTCGGGCTGAAGCATCTTTTATGATCTTTTATTGTCTTTCAGGATTAATTCTGGGTTTTATTTGTTTATTTTATGAAAATGAACAACAATACACACCATGGAAACATTTTTGATTGATTTGTGTCGAGTGAGATTTTCACCTAGAACCCAAAGGGGGTATTGGCACTTTTCATGGAAAAATGTGAAAAATTAAATTTTCTAAAAATGAAATAAATGCCTTCTAAACACCTCAAACATTCACTCTAAAACAGAAGATTGTTGTTTTTCGCAATATTTTTAGAAATTTGGGCTCTTTTATTAACATTAACACTAGCGCTGAAGCAACTTTTATGCTCATTTCTTGTCTTTCAGGATTAATTCTGTGTTTTATTTTGTTTATTTGATGAAAATGAACAACAATACACACCATGGAAACATTTTTGTTTGATTTGTGTCAAGTTAGATTTTCACCTAGAACCCAAAGGGGGGGGTATTGGCACTTTTCATGGAAAAATGTGAAAAATTAAATTTTCTAAAAATGAAATAAATGCCTTCTAAACACCTCAAACATTCACTCTAAAACAGAAGATTGTTGTTTTTCGCAATATTTTTAGAAATTTGGGCTCTTTTAGTAACATTAACACCTGGGCTGAAGCATTTTTTATGATCTTTTATTGTCTTTCAGGATTCATTCTGGGTTTTATTTTGTTTATTTGATGAAAATGAACAACAATCCACACCTTGGATACATTTTTGTTTGATTTGTGTCGAGTGAGATTTTCACCTAGAGATCAAAGGGGGGGGTATTGGCACTTTTCATGGAAAAATGTGAAAAATTAAATTTTCTAAAAATGAAATAAATGCCTTCTAAACACCTCAAACATTCACTCTAAAACAGAAGATTGTTGTTTTTCGCAATATTTTTAGAAATTTGGGTTCTTTTGGTAACATTAACACCTGGGCTGAAGGATCTTTTATGATCATTTATTGTCTTTCAGGATACATTCTGGTTTTTATTTTGTCTATTTGATGAAAATGAACAACAATACTCACCTTGGATACTCAATTTTTGTTTGATTTGTGTCGAGTGAGATTTTCACCTAGAACTCAAAGGGGGGGTATTGGCACTTTTTATGGAAAAATGTGAAAAATTGAATTTTCTAAAAATGAAATAAATATCTTCTAAACACCTCAAACATTCACTCTAAAACAGAAGATTGTTGTTTTTCGCAATATTTTTAGAAATTTGGGCTCTTTTAGTAACATTTACACTCGGGCTGAAGCATCTTTTATGATCTTTTATTGTCTTTCAGGATTAATTCTGGGTTTTATTTGTTTATTTTATGAAAATGAACAACAATACACACCATGGAAACATTTTTGATTGATTTGTGTCGAGTGAGATTTTCACCTAGAACCCAAAGGGGGGTATTAGCACTTTTCATGGAAAAATGTTAAAAATTAAATTTTCTAAAAATAAAATAAATGCCTTCTAAACACCTTAAACATTCACTCTAAAACAGAAGATTGTTGTTTTTCGCAATATTTTTAGAAATTTGGGCTCTTTTAGTAACATTAACACATGGGTTGAAGCATCTTTCATGATCATTTATTGTCTTTCAGGATACATTCTGGGTTTTATTTTGTTTATTTGATGAAAATGAACAACAATACACACCTTGGATACATTTTTGTTTGATTTGTGTCGACTGAGATTTTCACCTGGAACCCAAAGGGGGGGGCATTGGCACTTTTCATGGAAAAATGTAAAAAATTAAATTTTCTAAAAATGAAATAAATGCCTTATAAACACCTCAAACATTCACTCTAAAACAGAAGATTGTTGTTTTTCGCAATATTTTTAGAAATTTGGGCTCTTTTAGTAACATTAACACTTGCGCTGAAGCAACTTTTATGCTCATTTCTTGTCTTTCAGGATTAATTCTGTGTTTTATTTTGTTTATTTGATGAAAATGAACAACAATACACACCATGGAAACATTTTTGTTTGATTTGTGTCAAGTTAGATTTTCACCTAGAACCCAAAGGCGGGGGTATTTGCACTTTTCATGGAAAAATGTGAAAAATTAAATTTTCTAAAAATGAAATAAATGCCTTCTAAACACCTCAAACATTCACTCTAAAACAGAAGATTGTTGTTTTTCGCAATATTTTTAGAAATTTGGGTTCTTTTAGTAACATTAACACCTGGGCTGAAGCATCTTTTATGATCATTTATTGTCTTTCAGGATACATTCTGGGTTTTATTTTGTTTATTTGATGAAAATGAACAACAATACTCACCTTGGATACATTTTTGTTTGATTTGTGTCGAGTGAGATTTTCACCTAGAACTCAAAGGGGGGGGTATTGGCACTTTTTATGGAAAAATGTGAAAAATTGAATTTTCTAAAAATGAAATGAATATCTTCTAAACACCTCAAACATTCACTCTAAAACAGAATATTGTTGTTTTTCGCAATATTTTTAGAAATTTGGGCTCTTTTAGTAACATTAACACTCGGGCTGAAGCATCTTTTATGATCTTTTATTGTCTTTCAGGATTAATTCTGGGTTTTATTTGTTTATTTTATGAAAATGAACAACAATACACACCATGGAAACATTTTTGATTGATTTGTGTCGAGTGAGATTTTCACCTAGAACCCAAAGGGGGGTATTAACACTTTTCATGGAAAAATGTTAAAAATTAAATTTTCTAAAAATAAAATAAATGCCTTCTTAACACCTTAAACATTCACTCTAAAACAGAAGATTGTTGTTTTTCGCAATATTTTTAGAAATTTGGGCTCTTTTAGTAACATTAACACCTGGGTTGAAGCATCTTTTATGATCATTTATTGTCTTTCAGGATACATTCTGGGTTTTATTTTGATTATTTGATGAAAATGAACAACAATACACACCTTGGATACATTTTTGTTTGATTTGTGTCGACTGAGATTTTCACCTGGAACCCAAAGGGGGGGGCATTGGCACTTTTCATGGAAAAATGTAAAAAATTAAATTTTCTAAAAATGAAATAAATGCCTTCTAAACACCTCAAACATTCACTCTAAAACAGAAGATTGTTGTTTTTCGCAATATTTTTAGAAATGTGGGTTCTTTTAGTAACATTAACACTTGCGCTGAAGCAACTTTTATGCTCATTTCTTGTCTTTCAGGATTAATTCTGTGTTTTATTTTGTTTATTTGATGAAAATGAACAACAATACACACCATGGAAACATTTTTGTTTGATTTTTGTCAAGTTAGATTTTCACCTAGAACCCAAAGGGGGGGGTATTGGCACTTTTCATGGAAAAATGTGAAAAATTAAATTTTCTAAAAATGAAATAAATGCCTTCTAAACACCTCAATCATTCACTCTAAAACAGAAGATTGTTGTTTTTCTCAATATTTTTAGAAATTTGGGCTCTTTTAGTAACATTAACACTTGGGCTGAAGCATCTTTTATGATCTTTAATTGTCTTTCAGGATTAATTCTGTGTTTTATTTCGTTTATTTGATGAAAATGAACAACAATACACACCATGGAAACATTTTTGTTTGATTTGTGTCGAGTGAGATTTTCACTTAGAACCCAAAGGGGGGGGGGTATTGGCACTTTTCATGGAAAAATGTAAAAAATTAAATTTTCTAAAAATGAAATAAATGCCTTCTAAACACCTCAAACATTCACTCTAAAACAGAAGATTGTTGTTTTTCGCAACATTTTTAGAAATTTGGGCTCTTTTAGTAACATTAACACTTGCGCTGAAGCAACTTTTATGCTCATTTCTTGTCTTTCAGGATTAATTCTGTGTTTTATTTTGTTTATTTGATGAAAATAAACAACAATACACACCTTGGATACAATTTTGTTTGATTTGTGTCGACTGAGATTTTCACCTAGAACCCAAAGGGGGGGGCATTGGCACTTTTCATCGAAAAATGTAAAAAATTAAATTTTCTAAAAATGAAATAAATGCCTTATAAACACCTCAAACATTCACTCTAAAACAGAAGATTGTTGTTTTTCGCAATATTTTTAGAAATTTGGGCTCTTTAAGTAACATTAACACTTGCGCTGAAGCAACTTTTATGCTCATTTCTTGTCTTTCAGGATTAATTCTGTGTTTTATTTTGTTTATTTGATGAAAATGAACAACAATACACACCATGGAAACATTTTTGTTTGATTTGTGTCGACTGAGATTTTCACCTGGAACCCAAAGGGGGGGGCATTGGCACTTTTCATGGAAAAATGTAAAAAATTAAATTTTCTAAAAATGAAATAAATGCCTTCTAAACACCTCAAACATTCACTCTAAAACAGAAGATTGTTGTTTTTCGCAATATTTTTAGAAATTTGGGTTCTTTTAGTAACATTAACACTTGCGCTGAAGCAACTTTTATGCTCATTTCTTGTCTTTCAGGATTAATTCTGTGTTTTATTTTGTTTATTTGATGAAAATAAACAACAATACACACCTTGGATATATTTTTGTTTGATTTGTGTCGACTGAGATTTTCACCTAGAACCCAAAGGGGGGGGCATTGGCCCTTTAATCGAAAAATGTAAAAAATTAAATTTTCTAAAAATGAAATAAATGCCTTATAAACACCTCAAACATTCACTCTAAAACAGAAGATTGTTGTTTTTCGCAATATTTTTAGAAATTTGGGCTCTTTTAGTAATATTAACACCTGGGTTGAAGCATCTTTTATGATCATTTATTGTCTTTCAGGATACATTCTGGGTTTTATTTTGTTTATTTGATGAAAATGAACAACAATACACACCTTGGATACATTTTTGTTTGATTTGTGGCGACTGAGATTTTCACCTAGAACCCAAAGGGAGGGGCATTGGCACTTTTCATGGAAAAATGTAAAAAATTAAATTTTCTAAAAATGAAATAAATGCCTTATAAACACCTCAAACATTCACTCTAAAACAGAAGATTGTTGTTTTTCGCAATATTTTTAGAAATTTGGGTTCTTTTAGTAACATTAACACCTGGGCTGAAGCATCTTTTATGATCATTTATTGTCTTTCAGGATTAATTCTGGGTTTTATTTGTTTATTTTATGAAAATGAACAACAATACACACCATGGAAACATTTTTGATTGATTTGTGTCGAGTGAGATTTTCACCTAGAACCCAAAGGGGGGTATTAACACTTTTCATGGAAAAATGTTAAAAATTAAATTTTCTAAAAATAAAATAAATGCCTTCTAAACACCTCAAACATTCACTCTAAAACAGAAGATTGTTGTTTTTCGCAATATTTTTAGAAATTTGGGCTCTTTTATTAACATTAACACTAGCGCTGAAGCAACTTTTATGCTCATTTCTTGTCTTTCAGGATTAATTCTGTGTTTTATTTTGTTTATTTGATGAAAATGAACAACAATACACACCATGGAAACATTTTTGTTTGATTTGTGTCAAGTTACATTTTCACCTAGAACCCAAAGGGGGGGGTATTGGCACTTTTCATGGAAAAATGTGAAAAATTAAATTTTCTAAAAATGAAATAAATGCCTTCTAAACACCTCAAACATTCACTCTAAAACAGAAGATTGTTGTTTTTCGCAATATTTTTAGAAATTTGGGCTCTTTTAGTAACATTAACACCTGGGCTGAAGCATCTTTTATGATCATTTATTGTCTTTCAGGATACATTCTGGGTTTTATTTTGTTTATTTGATGAAAATGAACAACAATCCACACCTTGGATACATTTTTGTTTGATTTGTGTCGAGTGAGATTTTCACCTAGAGATCAAAGGGGGGGGTATTGGCACTTTTCATGGAAAAATGTGAAAAATTAAATTTTCTAAAAATGAAATAAATGCCTTCTAAACACCTCAAACATTCACTCTAAAACAGAAGATTGTTGTTTTTCGCAATATTTTTAGAAATTTGGGTTCTTTTGGTAACATTAACACCTGGGCTGAAGGATCTTTTATGATCATTTATTGTCTTTCAGGATACATTCTGGTTTTTATTTTGTCTATTTGATGAAAATGAACAACAATACTCACCTTGGATACATTTTTGTTTGATTTGTGTCGAGTGAGATTTTCACCTAGAACTCAAAGGGGGGGTATTGGCACTTTTTATGGAAAAATGTGAAAAATTGAATTTTCTAAAAATGAAATAAATATCTTCTAAACACCTCAAACATTCACTCTAAAACAGAAGATTGTTGTTTTTCGCAATATTTTTAGAAATTTGGGCTCTTTTAGTAACATTTACACTCGGGCTGAAGCATCTTTTATGATCTTTTATTGTCTTTCAGGATTAATTCTGGGTTTTATTTGTTTATTTTATGAAAATGAACAACAATACACACCATGGAAACATTTTTGATTGATTTGTGTCGAGTGAGATTTTCACCTAGAACCCAAAGGGGGGTATTAGCACTTTTCATGGAAAAATGTTAAAAATTAAATTTTCTAAAAATAAAATAAATGCCTTCTAAACACCTTAAACATTCACTCTAAAACAGAAGATTGTTGTTTTTCGCAATATTTTTAGAAATTTGGGCTCTTTTAGTAACATTAACACATGGGTTGAAGCATCTTTCATGATCATTTATTGTTTTTCAGGATACATTCTGGGTTTTATTTTGTTTATTTGATGAAAATGAACAACAATACACACCTTGGATACATTTTTGTTTGATTTGTGTCGACTGAGATTTTCACCTGGAACCCAAAGGGGGGGGCATTGGCACTTTTCATGGAAAAATGTAAAAAATTAAATTTTCTAAAAATGAAATAAATGCCTTATAAACACCTCAAACATTCACTCTAAAACAGAAGATTGTTGTTTTTCGCAATATTTTTAGAAATTTGGGCTCTTTTAGTAACATTAACACTTGCGCTGAAGCAACTTTTATGCTCATTTCTTGTCTTTCAGGATTAATTCTGTGTTTTATTTTGTTTATTTGATGAAAATGAACAACAATACACACCATGGAAACATTTTTGTTTGATTTGTGTCAAGTTAGATTTTCACCTAGAACCCAAAGGCTATTGGGTTCTAGGTGAGGTCCTGGAACCCAAAGGGGGGGGCATTGGCACTTTTCATGGAAAAATGTAAAAAATTAAATTTTCTAAAAATGAAATAAATGCCTTATAAACACCTCAAACATTCACTCTAAAACAGAAGATTGTTGTTTTTCGCAATATTTTTAGAAATTTGGGCTCTTTTAGTAACATTAACACCTGGGTTGAAGCATCTTTTATGATCATTTATTGTCTTTCAGGATACATTCTGGGTTTTATTTTGATTATTTGATGAAAATGAACAACAATACACACCTTGGATACATTTTTGTTTGATTTGTGTCGACTGAGATTTTCACCTGGAACCCAAAGGGGGGGGCATTGGCACTTTTCATGGAAAAATGTAAAAAATTAAATTTTCTAAAAATGAAATAAATGCCTTCTAAACACCTCAAACATTCACTCTAAAACAGAAGATTGTTGTTTTTCGCAATATTTTTAGAAATTTGGGTTCTTTTAGTAACATTAACACTTGCGCTGAAGCAACTTTTATGCTCATTTCTTGTCTTTCAGGATTAATTCTGTGTTTTATTTTGTTTATTTGATGAAAATGAACAACAATACACACCATGGAAACATTTTTGTTTGATTTTTGTCAAGTTAGATTTTCACCTAGAACCCAAAGGGGGGGGTATTGGCACTTTTCATGGAAAAATGTGAAAAATTAAATTTTCTAAAAATGAAATAAATGCCTTCTAAACACCTCAATCATTCACTCTAAAACAGAAGATTGTTGTTTTTCTCAATATTTTTAGAAATTTGGGCTCTTTTAGTAACATTAACACTTGGGCTGAAGCATCTTTTATGATCTTTTATTGTCTTTCAGGATTAATTCTGTGTTTTATTTCGTTTATTTGATGAAAATGAACAACAATACACACCATGGAAACATTTTTGTTTGATTTGTGTCGAGTGAGATTTTCACTTAGAACCCAAAGGGGGGGGGGTATTGGCACTTTTCATGGAAAAATGTAAAAAATTAAATTTTCTAAAAATGAAATAAATGCCTTCTAAACACCTCAAACATTCACTCTAAAACAGAAGATTGTTGTTTTTCGCAACATTTTTAGAAATTTGGGCTCTTTTAGTAACATTAACACTTGCGCTGAAGCAACTTTTATGCTCATTTCTTGTCTTTCAGGATTAATTCTGTGTTTTATTTTGTTTATTTGATGAAAATAAACAACAATACACACCTTGGATACATTTTTGTTTGATTTGTGTCGACTGAGATTTTCACCTAGAACCCAAAGGGGGGGGGCATTGGCACTTTTCATCGAAAAATGTAAAAAATTAAATTTTCTAAAAATGAAATAAATGCCTTATAAACACCTCAAACATTCACTCTAAAACAGAAGATTGTTGTTTTTCGCAATATTTTTAGAAATTTGGGCTCTTTAAGTAACATTAACACTTGCGCTGAAGCAACTTTTATGCTCATTTCTTGTCTTTCAGGATTAATTCTGTGTTTTATTTTGTTTATTTGATGAAAATGAACAACAATACACACCATGGAAACATTTTTGTTTGATTTGTGTCGACTGAGATTTTCACCTGGAACCCAAAGGGGGGGGCATTGGCACTTTTCATGGAAAAATGTAAAAAATTAAATTTTCTAAAAATGAAATAAATGCCTTCTAAACACCTCAAACATTCACTCTAAAACAGAAGATTGTTGTTTTTCGCAATATTTTTAGAAATTTGGGTTCTTTTAGTAACATTAACACTTGCGCTGAAGCAACTTTTATGCTCATTTCTTGTCTTTCAGGATTAATTCTGTGTTTTATTTTGTTTATTTGATGAAAATAAACAACAATACACACCTTGGATACATTTTTGTTTGATTTGTGTCGACTGAGATTTTCACCTAGAACCCAAAGGGGGGGGCATTGGCCCTTTAATCGAAAAATGTAAAAAATTAAATTTTCTAAAAATGAAATAAATGCCTTATAAACACCTCAAACATTCACTCTAAAACAGAAGATTGTTGTTTTTCGCCATATTTTTAGAAATTTGGGTTCTTTTAGTAACATTAACACCTGGGCTGAAGCATCTTTTATGATCATTTATTGTCTTTCAGGATACATTCTGGGTTTTATTTTGTTTATTTGATGAAAATGAACAACAATACTCACCTTGGATACATTTTTGTTTGATTTGTGTCGAATGAGATTTTCACCTAGAACCCAAAGGGGGTATTAACACTTTTCATGGAAAAATGTAAAAAATTAAATTTTCTAAAAATGAAATAAATGCCTTATAAACACCTCAAACATTCACTCTAAAACAGAAGATTGTTGTTTTTCGCAATATTTTTAGAAATTTGGGTTCTTTTAGTAACATTAACACCTGGGCTGAAGCATCTTTTATGATCATTTATTGTCTTTCAGGATTAATTCTGGGTTTTATTTGTTTATTTTATGAAAATGAACAACAATACACACCATGGAAACATTTTTGATTGATTTGTGTCGAGTGAGATTTTCACCTAGAACCCAAAGGGGGGTATTAACACTTTTCATGGAAAAATGTTAAAAATTAAATTTTCTAAAAATAAAATAAATGCCTTCTTAACACCTTAAACATTCACTCTAAAACAGAAGATTGTTGTTTTTCGCAATATTTTTAGAAATTTGGGCTCTTTTAGTATAATTAACACCTGGGTTGAAGCATCTTTTATGATCATTTATTGTCTTTCAGGATACATTCTGGGTTTTATTTTTTTTATTTGATGAAAATGAACAACAATACACACCTTGGATACATTTTTGTTTGATTTGTGTCGACTGAGATTTTCACCTGGAACCCAAAGGGGGGGGCATTGGCACTTTTCATGGAAAAATGTAAAAAATTAAATTTTCTAAAAATGAAATAAATTCCTTATAAACACCTCAAACATTCACTCTAAAACAGAAGATTGTTGTTTTTCGCAATATTTTTAGAAATGTTGGCTCTTTTAGTAACATTAACACCTGGGCTGAAGCATCTTTTATGATCATTTATTGTCTTTCAGGATACATTCTGGGTTTTATTTTGTTTATTTGATGAAAATGAACAACAATACTCACCTTGGATACATTTTTGTTTGATTTGTGTCGAGTGAGATTTTCACCTAGAACCCAAAGGGGGGGTATTGGCACTTTTCATGGAAAAATGTGAAAAATTAAATTTTCCAGAAATGAAATAAATGCCTTCTAAACACCTCAAACATTCACTCTAAAACAGAAGATTGTTGTTTTTCTCAATATTTTTAGAAATTTGGGCTCTTTTAGTAACATTAACACTTGGGCTGAAGCATCTTTTATGACTTTTATTGTCTTTCAGGATACATTCTGGGTTTTATTTTGTTTATTTGATGAAAATGAACAACAATACTCACCTTGGATACATTTTTGTTTGATTTGTGTGGAGTGAGATTTTCACCTAGAACCCAAAGGGGGGGGTATTGGCACTTTTCATGGAAAAATGTGAAAAATTAAATTTTCTAAAAATGAAATAAATGCCTTCTAAACACCTCAAACATTCACTCTAAAACAGAAGATTGTTGTTTTTCTCAATATTTTTAGAAATTTGGGCTCTTTTAGTAACATTAACACTTGGGCTGAAGCATCTTTTATGATCTTTTATTGTCTTTCAGGATTCATTCTGGGTTTTATTTTGTTTATTTGATGAAAATGAACAACAATACACACCTTGGATACATCTTTGTTTGATTTGTGTCGACTGAGATTTTCACCTAGAACCCAAAGGGAGGGGCATTGGCACTTTTCATGGAAAAATGTAAAAAATTAAATTTTCTAAAAATGAAATAAATGCCTTATAAACACCTCAAACATTCACTCTAAAACAAAAGATTGTTGTTTTCCGCAATATTTTTAGAAATTTGGGCTCTTTTAGTAACATTAACACTTGCGCTGAAGCAACTTTTATGCTCAATTCTTGTCTTTCAGGATTAATTCTGTGTTTTATTTTGTTTATTTGATGAAAATGAACAACAATACACACCATGGGAACATTTTTGTTTGATTTTTGTCAAGTTAGATTTTCACCTAGAACCCAAAGGGGGGGGTATTGGCACTTTTCATGGAAAATGTGAAAAATTAAATTTTCTAAAAATGAAATAAATGCCTTCTAAACACCTCAAACATTCACTCTAAAACAGAAGATTGTTGTTTTTCTCAATATTTTTAGAAATTTGGGCTCTTTTAGTAACATTAACACTTGGGCTGAA
The DNA here is from genome assembly GCF_022747635.1 of Hetaerina americana. NCBI lineage: Eukaryota > Metazoa > Arthropoda > Insecta > Odonata > Calopterygidae > Hetaerina > Hetaerina americana. The sequence continues at coordinate 34,563 of NW_027286129.1, forward strand.
GCATCTTTTATGATCTTTTATTGTCTTTCAGGATTAATTCTGTGTTTTATTTCGTTTATTTGATGAAAATGAACAACAATACACACCATGGAAACATTTTTGTTTGATTTGTGTCGAGTGAGATTTTCACTTAGAACCCAAAGGGGGGGGTATTGGCACTTTTCATGGAAAAATGTGAAAAATTAAATTTTCTAAAAATGAAATAAATGCCTTCTAAACACCTCAAACATTCACTCTAAAACAGAAGATTGTTGTTTTTCGCAACATTTTTAGAAATTTGGGCTCTTTTAGTAACATTAACACTTGCGCTGAAGCAACTTTTATGCTCATTTCTTGTCTTTCAGGATTAATTCTGTGTTTTATTTTGTTTATTTGATGAAAATAAACAACAATACACACCTTGGATACATTTTTGTTTGATTTGTGTCGACTGAGATTTTCACCTAGAACCCAAAGGGGGGGGCATTGGCACTTTTCATCGAAAAATGTAAAAAATTAAATTTTCTAAAAATGAAATAAATGCCTTATAAACACCTCAAACATTCACTCTAAAACAGAAGATTGTTGTTTTTCGCAATATTTTTAGAAATTTGGGCTCTTTTAGTAACATTAACACTTGCGCTGAAGCAACTTTTATGCTCATTTCTTGTCTTTCAGGATTAATTCTGTGTTTTATTTTGTTTATTTGATGAAAATGAACAACAATACACACCATGGAAACATTTTTGTTTGATTTGTGTCAAGTTAGATTTTCACCTAGAACCCAAAGGCGGGGGTATTGGCACTTTTCATGGAAAAATGTGAAAAATTAAATTTTCTAAAAATGAAATAAATGCCTTCTAAACACCTCAAACATTCACTCTAAAACAGAAGATTGTTGTTTTTCGCAATATTTTAGAAATTTGGGTTCTTTTAGTAACATTAACACCTGGGCTGAAGCATCTTTTATGATCATTTATTGTCTTTCAGGATACATTCTGGGTTTTATTTTGTTTATTTGATGAAAATGAACAACAATACTCACCTTGGATACATTTTTGTTTGATTTGTGTCGAGTGAGATTTTCACCTAGAACTCAAAGGGGGGGGTATTGGCACTTTTTATGGAAAAATGTGAAAAATTGAATTTTCTAAAAATGAAATGAATATCTTCTAAACACCTCAAACATTCACTCTAAAACAGAATATTGTTGTTTTTCGCAATATTTTTAGAAATTTGGGCTCTTTTAGTAACATTAACACTCGGGCTGAAGCATCTTTATGATCTTTTATTGTCTTTCAGGATTAATTCTGGGTTTTATTTGTTTATTTATGAAAATGAACAACAATACACACCATGGAAACATTTTTGATTGATTTGTGTCGAGTGAGATTTTCACCTAGAACCCAAAGGGGGGTATTAACACTTTTCATGGAAAAATGTTAAAAATTAAATTTTCTAAAAATAAAATAAATGCCTTCTTAACACCTTAAACATTCACTCTAAAACAGAAGATTGTTGTTTTTCGCAATATTTTTAGAAATTTGGGCTCTTTTAGTAACATTACACCTGGGTTGAAGCATCTTTTATGATCATTTATTGTCTTTCAGGATACATTCTGGGTTTTATTTTGATTATTTGATGAAAATGAACAACAATACACACCTTGGATACATTTTGTTTGATTTGTGTCGACTGAGATTTTCACCTGGAACCCAAAGGGGGGGCATTGGCACTTTTCATGGAAAAATGTAAAAAATTAAATTTTCTAAAAATGAAATAAATGCCTTCTAAACACCTCAAACATTCACTCTAAAACAGAAGATTGTTGTTTTTCGCAATATTTTTAGAAATTTGGGTTCTTTTAGTAACATTAACACTTGCGCTGAAGCAACTTTTATGCTCATTTCTTGTCTTTCAGGATTAATTCTGTGTTTTATTTTGTTTATTTGATGAAAATGAACAACAATACACACCATGGAAACATTTTTGTTTGATTTTTGTCAAGTTAGATTTTCACCTAGAACCCAAAGGGGGGGGTATTGGCACTTTTCATGGAAAAATGTGAAAAATTAAATTTTCTAAAAATGAAATAAATGCCTTCTAAACACCTCAAACATTCACTCTAAACAGAAGATTGTTGTTTTTCCCAATATTTTTAGAAATTTGGGCTCTTTTAGTAACATTAACACTTGGGCTGAAGCATCTTTTATGATCTTTTATTGTCTTTCAGGATTAATTCTGTGTTTTATTTCGTTTATTTGATGAAAATGAACAACAATACACACCATGGAAACATTTTTGTTTGATTTGTGTCGAGTGAGATTTTCACTTAGAACCCAAAGGGGGGGGGGTATTGGCACTTTTCATGAAAAATGTAAAAAATTAAATTTCTAAAAATGAAATAAATGCCTTCTAAACACCTCAAACATTCAATCTAAAACAGAAGATTGTTGTTTTTCGCAACATTTTAGAAATTTGGGCTCTTTTAGTAACATTAACACTTGCGCTGAAGCAACTTTTATGCTCATTTCTTGTCTTTCAGGATTAATTCTGTGTTTTATTTTGTTTATTTGATGAAAATAAACAACAATACACACCTTGGATACATTTTTGTTTGATTTGTGTCGACTGAGATTTTCACCTAGAACCCAAAGGGGGGGGCATTGGCACTTTTCATCGAAAAATGTAAAAAATTAAATTTTCTAAAAATGAAATAAATGCCTTATAAACACCTCAAACATTCACTCTAAAACAGAAGATTGTTGTTTTTTAAAATATTTTTAGAAATTTGGGCTCTTTTAGTAACATTAACACTTGCGCTGAAGCAACTTTTATGCTCATTTCTTGTCTTTCAGGATTAATACTGTGTTTTATTTTGTTTATTTGATGAAAATAAACAACAATACACACCTTGGATACATTTTTGTTTGATTTGTGTCGACTGAGATTTTCACCTAGAACCCAAAGGGGGGGGCATTGGCCCTTTAATCGAAAAATGTAAAAAATTAAATTTTCTAAAAATGAAATAAATGCCTTATAAACACCTCAAACATTCACTCTAAAACAGAAGATTGTTGTTTTTCGCCATATTTTTAGAAATTTGGGTTCTTTAGTAACATTAACACCTGGGCTGAAGCATCTTTTATGATCATTTATTGTCTTTCAGGATACATTCTGGGTTTTATTTTGTTTATTTGATGAAAATGAACAACAATACTCACCTTGGATACATTTTTGTTTGATTTGTGTCGAATGAGATTTTTCACCTAGAACCCAAAGGGGGGTATTAACACTTTTCATGGAAAAATGTAAAAAATTAAATTTTCTAAAAATGAAATAAATGCCTTATAAACACCTCAAACATTCACTCTAAAACAGAAGATTGTTGTTTTTCGCAATATTTTTAGAAATTTGGGTTCTTTTAGTAACATTAACACCTGGGCTGAAGCATCTTTATGATCATTTATTGTCTTTCAGGATTAATTCTGGGTTTTATTTGTTTATTTTATGAAAATGAACAACAATACACACCATGGAAACATTTTTGATTGATTTGTGTCGAGTGAGATTTTCACCTAGAACCCAGAAGGGGGGTATTAACACTTTTCATGGAAAAATGTTAAAAATTAAATTTTCTAAAAATAAAATAAATGCCTTCTTAACACCTTAAACATTCACTCTAAAACAGAAGATTGTTGTTTTTCGCAATATTTTTAGAAATTTGGGCTCTTTTAGTATCATTAACACCTGGGTTGAAGCATCTTTTATGATCATTTATTGTCTTTCAGGATACATTCTGGGTTTTATTTTTTTTATTGATGAAAATGAACAACAATACACACCTTGGATACATTTTTGTTTGATTTGTGTCGACTGAGATTTTCACCTGGAACCCAAAGGGGGGGGGCATTGGCACTTTTCATGGAAAAATGTAAAAAATTAAATTTTCTACAAATGAAATAAATGCCTTCTAAACACCTCAAACATTCACTCTAAAACAGAAGATTGTTGTTTTTCTCAATATTTTTAGAAATTTGGGCTCTTTTAGTAACATTAACACTTGGGCTGAAGCATCTTTTATGAACTTTTATTGTCTTTCAGGATTCTTTCTGGTTTATTTTGTTTATTTGATGAAAATGAACAACAATACACACCTTGGATACATCTTTGTTTGATTTGTGTCGACTGAGATTTTCACCTAGAACCCAAAGGGAGGGGGGCATTGGCACTTTTCATGGAAAAATGTAAAAAATTAAATTTTCTAAAAATGAAATAAATGCCTTATAAACACCTCAAACATTCACTCTAAAACAAAAGATTGTTTTTTTCGCAATATTTTTAGAAATTTGGGCTCTTTTAGTAACATTAACACTTGCGCTGAAGCAACTTTTATGCTCATTTCTTGTCTTTCAGGATTAATTCTGTGTTTTATTTTGTTTATTTGATGAAAATGAACAACAATACACACCATGGAAACATTTTTGTTTGATTTGTGTCAAGCTAGATTTTCACCTAGAACCCAAAGGGGGGGGTATTGGCACTTTTCATGGAAAAATGTGAAAAATTAAATTTTCTAAAAATGAAATAAATGCCTTTTAACACCTCAAACATTCACTCTAAAACAGAAGATTGTTGTTTTTCGCAATATTTTTAGAAATTTGGGTTCTTTTAGTAACATTAACACCTGGGCTGAAGGCATCTTTTATGATCATTTATTGTCTTTCAGGATACATTCTGGGTTTTATTTTGTTTATTTGATGAAAATGAACAACAATACTCACCTTAGATACATTTTTGTTTGATTTGTGTCGAGTGAGATTTTCTCCTAGAACCCAAAGGGGGGGGTATTGGCACTTTTAATGGAAAAATGTGAAAAGTTAAATTTTCTAAAAATGAAATAAATGCCTTCTAAACACCTCAAACATTCACTCTAAAACAGAAGATTGTTGTTTTTCGCAATATTTTTAGAAATTTGGGATCTTTTAGTAACATTAACACTTGCGCTGAAGCAACTTTTATGCTCATTTCTTGTCTTTCAGGATTAATTCTGTGGTTTATTTTGTTTATTTGATGAAAATGAACAACAATACACACCATGGAAACATTTTTGTTTGATTTGTGTCAAGTTAGATTTTCACCTAGAACCCAAAGGGGGGGGTATTGGCACTTTTCATGGAAAAATGTGAAAAATTAAATTCTCTAAAAATGAAATAAATGCCTTCTAAACACCTCAAACATTCACTCTAAAACAGAAGATTTTTGTTTTTCGCAATATTTTTAGAAATTTGGGCTCTTTTAGTAACATTAACACCTGGGCTGAAGCATCT
>NW_027286130.1:0-39769 GCF_022747635.1 Hetaerina americana
GTGAATATTTGAGGTGTTTAGAAGGCATTTATGTGATTTTTAGAAAATTTTATTTTCACATTTTTCCATGAAGAGTGCCAATACCCCCACATTTGCGTTCTAGGTGAAAATCTCACTCGACACAAATCAAACAAAAATGTATCCAAGGTGTGTGTTGTTGTTCATTTTCATCAAAAAACAAAATAAACCCAGAATTAACCTTGAAATACAAGAAATGAGCATAAAAGTTGCTTCGGCGAAAGTGTTAATGTTACTAAAAGAGCCCCAAATTTCTAAAATATTGCGAAAAACAACAATCTTCTGTTTTAGAGTGAATGTTTAAGTGTTTAGAAGGCATTTATTTCATTTTTAGAAAATTTAATTTTTTCACATTTTTCCATGAAAAGTGCCAATACCCCCCCTTTGGGTTCTAGGTGAAAATCACACTCGACACAAATCAAACAAAAAAGTTTCCATGGTGTGTATTGTTGTTCATTTTCATCAAATAAACAAAATTAAACCCAGAATTAATCCTGGAAGACAAGAAATGAGCATAAAAGTTGCTTCAGCGTAAGTGTTAATGTTACTAAAAGAGGGCCAAATTTCTAAAAAATTTGCGAAAAAAAACAATCTTCTGTTTTAGAGTGAATGTTTGAGGTGTTTATAAGGTATTTATTTCATTTTTAGAAAATTTAATTTTTCACATTTTTCCATGAAAAGTGCCAATACCCCAACCTTTGAGTTCTAGGTGAAAATCTCACTCGAAACAAATCAAACAAAAATGTTTCCATGGTGTGTATTGTTGTTTATTTTCATCAAATAAACAAAATAAAACCCAGAATTAATCCTGAAAGACAAGAAATGAGCATAAAAGATGCTTCAGCGCAAGTGTTAATGATATTAAAGGAGCCCAAATTTCTAAAAATATTGCGAAAAACAACAATCTTCTGTTTTAGGATAAATGTTTAAGGTGTTTAGAAGGCATTTATTTCATTTTTAGAAAATTTAATTTTTACATTTTTCCATGAAAAGTGCCAATACCCCCCCCCATTGGGTTCTAGGTGAAAATCTCACTCGAATCAAATCAAACAAAAATGTTTCCATGGTGTGTATTTTTGTTCAGTTTCATCAAATAAACAAAATAAAACCCAGATTGTATCCTGAAAGACAATAAATGATCATAAAGGATGCTTCAGCCCAGATGTTAATGTTACTAAAAGAGCCCAAATTTCTAAAAATATTGCGAAAAACAACAATTTTCTGTTTTAGAGTGAATGTTTAAGGTGTTTATAAGGCATTTATTTCATTTTTAGAAAAATTTAATTTTTTCACATTTTTCCATGAAAAGTGCCAATACCCCCCCCTTTGGGTTCTAGGTGAAAATCTAACTCGACACAAATCAATTAAAAATATATCCAAGGTGTGTATTGTTGTTCATTTTCATCAAATAAACAAAATAAAACCCAGAATTAACCTTGAAATACAAGAAATGAGCATAAAAGTTGCTTCAGCGAAAGTGTTAATGTTACTAAAAGAGCCCAAATTTCTAAAAATATTGCGAAAAACAACAATCTTCTGTTTTAGAGTGAATGTTTGAGGTGTTAAGAAGGCATTTATTTTCATTTTTAGAAATTTAATTTTTCCCTTTTTTTCATGAAAAGTGCCAATACCCCCCCCTTTGGGTTCTAGGTGAAAATCTCACTCGACTAAAATCAAACAAAAATGTTTCCATGGTGTGTATTGTTGTTCATTTTCATCAAATAAACAAAATAAAACCCAGAATTAATCCTGAAAGACAAGAAATTAGCATTTAAGTTGCTTCAGCGCAAATGTTAATGTTACTAAAAGAGTCCACATTTCTAAAAATATTGAGAAAAACAACAATCTTCTGTTTTAGACTGAATGTTTGAGGGTGTTTAGAAGGCATTTATTTCATTTTTAGAAAATTTAATTTTCAAATTTTTCCATGAAAAGTGCCAATACCCCACCCTTTGGGTTCTAGGTGAAAATCTCACTCGTTACAAATCAAACAAAAATGTTTCCATGGTGTGTATTGTTGTTCATTTTCATCAAATAAACAAAATAAAACCCAGAATTAACCTTGAAATACAAGAAATGAGCATAAAAGTTGCTTCAGCGAAAGTGTTAATGTTACTAAAAGAGCCCAAATTTCTAAAAATATTGCGAAAAACAAACAATCTTCTGTTTTAGAGTGAATGTTTGAGGTGTTTATAAGGCATTTATTTCATTTTTAGAAAATTAAATTTTTCACATTTTTCCATGAAAAGTGCCAATACCCCCCCCCTTTGGGTTCAAGGTGAAAATCTCACTCGACACAAATCAAACAAAAATGTATCCAAGGTGTGTATTGTTGTTCATTTTCATCAAATAAACAAAATAAAAACCCAGAATTAACCTTGAAATACAAGAAATGAGCATAAAAGTTTCTTCAGCGAAAGTGTAAATGTTACTAAAGAGCCCAAATTTCTAAAAATATTGCGAAAAACAACAATCTTCTGTTTTGAAGTGAATGTTTGAGGTGTTAAGAAGGCATTTATTTCATTTTTAGAAATTTTAATTTTTCACTTTTTTTTCATGAAAAGTGCCAATACCCCCCCCTTTGGGTTCTAGGTGAAAATCTCACTCGACTAAAATCAAACAAAAATGTTTCCATGGTGTGTATTGTTGTTCATTTTCATCAAATAAACAAAATAAAACCCAGAATTATCCTGAAAGACAAGAAATTAGCATTTAAGTTGCTTCAGCGCAAAATGTTAATGTTACTAAAAGAGTCCAAATTTCTAAAAATATTGCGAAAAACAACAATCTTCTGTTTTAGACTGAATGTTTGAGGTGTTAAGAAGGCATTTATTTCATTTTTAGAAAATTTAATTTTTCACATTTTTCCATGAAAAGTGCCCCTTTGGGTCTAGGTGAAAATCTCACTCAACACAAATCAAACAATAATGTATCCAAGGTGTGTGTTGTTGTTCATTTTCATCAAATAAACAAAATAAAACCCAGAATGAATCCTGAAAGACAATAAATGATCATAAAAGATGCTTCAGCCCAGGTGTTACTGTTACTAAAAGAGCCCAAATTTCTAAAATATTGCGAAAAACAACAATCTTCTGTTTTAGACTGAATGTTTGAGGTGTTTAGAAGGCATTTATTTCATTTTTAGAAAATTTAATTTTTCACATTTTTCCATGAAAAGTGCCAATACCCCACCCTTTGGGTTCTAGGTGAAAATCTCACTCGAAACAAATCAAACAAAAATGTTTCCATGGTGTGTATTGTTGTTCATTTTCATCAAATAAACAAAATAAAACCCAGAATTAACCTTGAAATACAAGAAATGAGCATAAAAGTTGCTTCAGGCGAAAGTGTTAATGTTACTAAAAGAGCCCAAATTTCTAAAAATATTGCGAAAAACAACAATCTTCTGTTTTAGAGTGAATGTTTGAGGTGTTTATAAGGCATTTATTTCATTTTTAGAAAATTAAATTTTTCACATTTTTCCATGAAAAGTGCCAATACCCCCACCCTTTGGGTTCTAGGTGAAAATCTCACTCGACACAAATCAAAACAAAAATGTATCCAAGATGTTTATTGTTGTTCATTTTCATCAAATAAACAAAATAAAACCAGAATGTATCCTGAAAGACAATAAATGATCATAAAAGATGCTTCAGCCCAGGTGTTATTGTTACTAAAAGAGCCCAAATTTCTAAAAATATTGCGAAAACAACAATCTTCTGTTTTAGACTGAATGTTGTGAGGTGTTTAGAAGGCATTTATTTCATTTTTAGAAAATTTAATATTTCACATTTTTCCATGAAAAGTGCCAATACCCCCCCCTTTGGGTTCTAGGTGAAAATCTCACTCGACACAAATCAAACAAAAATGTATCCAAGGTGTGTATTGTGTTCATTTTCATCAAATAAAACAAAATAAAACCAGAATTAACCTTGAAATACAAGAAATGAGCATAAAAGTTGCTTCAGCGAAAGTGTTAATGTTACTAAAAGAGCCCAAATTTCTAAAAATATTGCGAAAAACAACAATCTTCTGTTTTAGGATGAATGTTTGATGTGTTAAGAAGGCATTTATTTCTTTTTTCGAAAATTTAATTTTTCACATTTTTCCATGAAAAGTGCCAAAACCCCCCCGCCCCTTTTGGGTTCTAGGTGAAAATCTCACTGAACACAAATCAAACAATAATGTATCCAAGGTGTGTGTTGTTGTTCATTTTCATCAAATAAACAAAATAAAACCCCAGAATGAATCCTGAAAGACAATAAATTATCATAAAAGATGCTTCAGCCCAGGTGTTAATGTTACTAAAAGAGCCCAAATTTCTAAAAATATTGCGAAAAACAACAATCTTCTGTTGGAGAGTGAATGTTTGAGGTGTTTAGAAGGCATTTATGTGATTTTTAGAAAATTTTATTTTTCACATTTTTCCATGAAGAGTGCCAATACCCCCACATTTGCGTTCTAGGTGAAAATCACACTCGACACAAATCAAACAAAAATGTTTCCATGGTGTGTATTGTTGTTCATTTTCATCAAATAAACAAAATTAAACCCAGAATTAATCCTGGAAGACAAGAAATGAGCATAAAAGTTGCTTCAGCGCAAGTGTTAATATTAGTAAAAGAGGCCAAATTTCTAAAAATATTGCGAAAAAAAACAATCTTCTGTTTTAGAGTGAATGTTTTAGGTGTTTAGAAGGCATTTATTTCATTTTTAGAAATTTAATTTTTCACATTTTTCCATGAAAAGTGCCAATACCCCCCCCCCTTTGGGTTCTAGGTGATAATCTCACTCGACACAAATCAAACAAAAATGTTTCCATGGTGTGTATAATTGTTCATTTTCATCAAATAAACAAAATAAAACCCAGAATTAACCTTGAAATACAAGAAATGAGCATAAAAGTTGCTTCAGCGAAAGTGTTAATGTTACTAAAAGAGCCCAAATTTCTAAAAATATTGCGAAAAACAACAATCTTCTGTTTTAGAGTGAATGTTTAAGATGTTTAGAAGGCATTTATTTCATTTTTAGAAAATTTAATTTTTCACATTTTTCCATGAAAAGTGCCAATACCCCCCCCTTTGGGTTCTAGGTGAAAATCACACTCGACACAAATCAAACAAAAATGTTTCCATGGTGTGTATTGTTGTTCATTTTCATCAAATAAACAAAATTAAACCCAGAATTAATCCTGGAAGACAAGAAATGAGCATAAAAGTTGCTTCAGCGCAAGTGTTAATATTAGTAAAAGAGGCAAAATTTCTAAAAATATTGCGAAAAAAAACAATCTTCTGTTTTAGAGTGAATGTTTTAGGTGTTTAGAAGGCATTTATTTCATTTTTAGAAAATTTAATTTTTCACATTTTTCCATGAAAAGTGCCAATACCCCCCCCTTTGGGTTCTAGGTGATAATCTCACTCGACACAAATCAAACAAAAATGTTTCCATGGTGTGTATAATTGTTCATTTTCATCAAATAAACAAAATAAAACCCAGAATTAACCTTGATATACAAGAAATGAGCATAAAAGTTGCTTCAGCGAAAGTGTTAATGTTAATAAAAGAGCCCAAATTTCTAAAAATTTTGCGAAAAACAACAATCTTCTGTTCTAGAGTGAATGTTTGAGGTGTTTATAAGGCATTTATTTCATTTTTAGAAAATTTAATTTTTCACATTTTTCAATGAAAAGTGCCAATACCCCACCCTTTGAGTTCTAGGTGAAAATCTCACTCGAAACAAATCAAACAAAAATGTTTCCATGGTGTGTATTGTTGTTTATTTTCATCAAATAAACAAAATAAAACCCAGAATTAATCCTGAAAGACAAGAAATGAGCATAAAAGATGCTTCAGCGCAAGTGTTAATGTTATTAAAAGAGCCCAAATTTCTAAAAATATTGCGAAAAACAACAATCTTCTGTTTTAGAGTGAATGTTTGAGTATTTTAGAAGGCATTTATTTCATTTTTAGAAAATTTAATTTTTCACATTTTTCAATGAAAAGTGCCCCCCCCCCCTTTGGGTTCTAGGTGAAAATCTCACTCGAAACAAATCAAACAAAAATGTTTCCATGGTGTGTATTTTTGTTCAGTTTCATCAAATAAACAAAATAAAACCCAGATTGTATCCTGAAAGACAATAAATGATCATAAAAGATGCTTCAGCCCAGGTGTTAATGTTACTAAAAGAGCCCAAATTTCTAAAAATATTGCGAAAAACAACAATCTTCTGTTTTAGACTGAATGTTTGAGGTGTTTAGAAGGCATTTATTTCATTTTTAGAAAATTTAATATTTCACATTTTTCCATGAAAAGTGCCAATACCCCCCCCTTTGGGTTCTAGGTGAAAATCTCACTCGACACAAATCAAACAAAAATGTATATAAGGTGTGTATTGTTGTTCATTTTCATCAAATAAACAAAATAAAACCCAGAATTAACCTTGAAATACAAGAAATGAGCATAAAAGTTGCTTCAGCGAAAGTGTTAATGTTACTAAAAGAGCCCAAATTTCTAAAAATATTGCGAAAAACAACAATCTTCTGTTTTAGGATGAATGTTTGAGGTGTTTAGAAGGCATTTATTTCATTTTTCGAAAATTTAATTTTTCACATTTTTCCATGAAAAGTGCCAAAACCCCCCGCCCCTTTGGGTTCTAGGTGAAAATCTCACTGAACAGAAATCAAACAATAATGTATCCTAGGTGTGTGTTGTTGTTCATTTTCATCAAATAAACAAAATAAAACCCAGAATGAATCCTGAAAGACAATAAATTATCATAAAAGATCCTTCAGCCCAGGTGTTAATGTTACTAAAAGAGCCCAAATTTCTAAAAATATTGCGAAAAACAACAATCTTCTGTTTGAGAGTGAATGTTTGAGGTGTTTAGAAGGCATTTATGTCATTTTTAGAAAATTTTATTTTTCACATTTTTCCATGAAGAGTGCCAATACCCCCACATTTGCGTTCTAGGTGAAAATCTCACTCGACACAAATCAAACAAAAATGTATCCAAGGTGTGTGTTGTTGTTCATTTTCATCAAATAAACAAAATAAAACCCAGAATTAACCTTGAAATACAAGAAATGAGCATAAAAGATCCTTCAGCGCAAGTGTTAATATTAGTAAAAGAGGCCAAATTTCTAAAAATATTGCGAAAAACAACAATCTTCTGTTTTAGAGTGAATGTTTTAGGTGTTTAGAAAACATTTATGTGATTTTTAGAAAATTTAATTTTTCACATTTTTCCATGAAAAGTGCCAATACCCCCCCCCTTTGGGTTCTAGGTGAAAATCTCACTCGACACAAATCAAAAAAAATGTTTCCATGGTGTGTATTATTGTTCATTTTCATCAAATAAACAAAATAAAACCCAGAATTAACCTTGAAATACAAGAAATGAGCATAAAAGTTGCTTCAGCGAAAGTGTTAATGTTAATAAAATAGCCCAAATTTCTAAAAATTTTGCGAAAAACAACAATCTTCTGTTCTAGAGTGAATGTTTGAGGTGTTTATAAGGCATTTATTTCATTTTTAGAAAATTTAATTTTTCACATTTTTTCATGAAAAGTGCCAATACCCCACCCTTTGAGTTCTAGGTGAAAATCTCACTCGAAACAAATCAAACAAAAATGTTTCCATGGTGTGTATTGTTGTTTTTTTTCATCAAATAAACAAAATAAAACCCAGAATTAATCCTGAAAGACAAGAAATGAGCATAAAAGATGCTTCAGCGCAAGTGTTAATGTTATTAAAAGAGCCCAAATTTCTAAAAATATTGCGAAAAACAACAATCTTCTGTTTTAGAGTGAATGTTTGAGTAGTTTAGAAGGCATTTATTTCATTTTTAGAAAATTTAATTTTTCACATTTTTCCATGAAAAGTGCCCCCCCCCCCCTTTGGGTTCTAGGTGAAAATCTCACTCGACCCAAATCAAACAAAAATGTATCCAAGGTGTGTATTGTTGTTCATTTTCATCAAATAAACAAAATAAAACCCAGAATGAATCCTGAAAGACAATTAATGATCATCAAAGATGCTTCAGCCCAGGTTTTAATGTTACTAAAAGAGCCCAAATTTCTAAAAATATTGCGAAAAACAACAATCTTCTGTTTTAGGATAAATGTTTGAGGTGTTTAGAAGGCATTTATTTCATTTTTAGAAAATTTAATTTTTTACATTTTTCCATGAAAAGTGCCAATACCCCCCCCCCATTGGGTTCTAGGTGAAAATCTCACTCGAAACAAATCAAACAAAAATGTTTCCATGGTGTGTATTTTTGTTCAGTTTCATCAAATAAACAAAATAAAACCCAGATTGTATCCTGAAAGACAATAAATGATCATAAAGGATGCTTCAGCCCAGATGTTTATGTTACTAAAAGAGCCCTAATTTCTAAAAATATTGCGAAAAACAACAATTTTCTGTTTTAGAGTGAATGTTTAAGGTGTTTATAAGGCATTTATTTCATTTTTAGAAAATTTAATTTTTCACATTTTTCCATGAAAAGTGCCAATACCCCCCCTTTTGGTTCTAGGTGCAAATCTCACTCGACACAAATCAAACAAAAATGTTTCATTGGTGTGTATTATTGTTCATTTTCATCAAATAAACAAAATAAAACCCAGAATTAACCTTGAAATACAAGAAATGAGCATAAAAGTTGCTTCAGCGAAAGTGTTAATGTTACTAAAAGAGCCCAAATTTCTAAAAATATTGCGAAAAACAACAATCTTCTGTTTTAGAGTGAATGTTTGAGGTGTTTAGAAGGCATTTATTTCATTTTTAGAAATTTTAATTTTTCACTTTTTTTCATGAAAAGTGCCAATACCCCCCTTTTGGGTTCTAGGTGAAAATCTCACTCGACTAAAATCAAACAAAAATGTTTCCATGGTGTGTATTGTTGTTCATTTTCATCAAATAAACAAAACTAAACCCAGTATTAATCCTGAAAGACAAGAAATTAGCATTTAAGTTGCTTCAGCGCAAATGTTAATGTTACTAAAAGAGTCCAAATTTCTAAAAATATTGCAAAAAAACAACAATCTTCTGTTTTAGACTGAATGTTTGAGGTGTTTAGAAGGCATTTATTTCATTTTTAGAAAATTTAATTTTTCACATTTTTCCATGAAAAGTGCCCCCCCCCCCCTTTGGGTTCTAGGTGAAAATCTCACTCGAAACAAATCAAACAAAAATGTTTCCATGGTGTGTATTGTTGTTCATTTTCATCAAATAAACAAAATAAAACCCAGAATTAATCTTAAAAGACAAGAAATGAGCATAAAAGTTGCTTCAGCGAAAGTGTTAATGTTACTAAAAGAGCCCAAATTTCTAAAAATATTGCGAAAAACAACAATCTTCTGTTTTAGACTGAATGTTTGAGGTGTTTAGAAGGCATTTATTTCATTTTTAAAAAATTTAATATTTCACATTTTTCCATGAAAAGTGCCAATACCCCCCCCTTTGGGTTCTAGGTGAAAATCTCACTCGACACAAATCAAACAAAAATGTATCCAAGGTGTGTATTGTTGTTCATTTTCATCAAATAAACAAAATAAAACCCAGAATTAACCTTGAAATACAAGAAATGAGCATAAAAGTTGCTTCAGCGAAAGTGTTAATGTTACTAAAAGAGCCCAAATTTCTAAAAATATTGCGAAAAACAACAATCTTCTGTTTTAGGATGAATGTTTGAGGTGTTTAGAAGGCATTTATTTCATTTTTCGAAAATTTAATTTTTCACATTTTTCCATGAAAAGTGCCAAAACCCCCCGCCCCTTTGGGTTCTAGGTGAAAATCTCACTGAACACAAATCAAACAATAATGTATCCAAGGTGTGTGTTGTTGTTCATTTTCATCAAATAAACAAAATAAAACCCAGAATGAATCCTGAAAGACAATAAATTATCATAAAAGATCCTTCAGCCCAGGTGTTAATGTTACTAAAAGAGCCCAAATTTCTAAAAATATTGCGAAAAACAACAATCTTCTGTTTGAGAGTGAATGTTTGAGGTGTTTAGAAGGCATTTATGTGATTTTTAGAAAATTTTATTTTTCACATTTTTCCATGAAGAGTGCCAATACCCCCACATTTGCGTTCTAGGTGAAAATCTCACTCGACACAAATCAAACAAAAATGTATCCAAGGTGTGTGTTGTTGTTCATTTTCATCAAATAAACAAAATAAAACCCAGAATTAACCTTGAAATACAAGAAATGAGCATAAAATTTGCTTCAGCGCAAGTGTTAATATTAGTAAAAGAGGCCAAATTTCTAAAAATATTGCGAAAAACAACAATCTTCTGTTTTAGAGTGAATGTTTTAGGTGTTTAGAAGGCATTTATGTGATTTTTAGAAAATTTAATTTTTCACATTTTTCCATGAAAAGTGCCAATACCCCCCCCCTTTGGGTTCTAGGTGAAAATCTCACTCGACACAAATCAAACAAAAATGTTTCCATGGTGTGTATTATTGTTCATTTTCATCAAATAAACAAAATAAAACCCAGAATTAACCTTGAAATACAAGAAATGAGCATAAAAGTTGCTTCAGCGAAAGTGTTAATGTTAATAAAAGAGCCCAAATTTCTAAAAATTTTGCTAAAAACAACAATCTTCTGTTCTAGAGTGAATGTTTGAGGTGTTTATAAGGCATTTATTTCATTTTTAGAAAATTTAATTTTTCACATTTTTCCATGAAAAGTGCCAATACCCCACCCTTTGAGTTCTAGGTGAAAATCTCACTCGAAACAAATCAAACAAAAATGTTTCCATGGTGTGTATTGTTGTTTATTTTCATCAAATAAACAAAATAAAACCCAGAATTAATCCTGAAAACACAAGAAATGAGCATTAAAGATGCTTCAGCGCAAGTGTTAATGTTATTAAAAGAGCCCAAATTTCTAAAAATATTGCGAAAAACAACAATCTTCTGTTTTAGAGTGAATGTTTGAGTAGTTTAGAAGGCATTTATTTCATTTTTAGAAAATTTAATTTTTCACATTTTTCCATGAAAAGTGCCCCCCCCCTTTGGGTTCTAGGTGAAAATCTCACTCGACACAAATCAAACAAAAATGTATCCAAGGTGTGTATTGTTGTTCATTTTCATCAAATAAACAAAATAAAACCCAGAATGAATCCTGAAAGACAATTAATGATCATCAAAGATGCTTCAGCCCAGGTTTTAATGTTACTAAAAGAGCCCAAATTTCTAAAAATATTGCGAAAAACAACAATCTTCTGTTTTAGAGTGAATGTTTAAGGTGTTTAGAAGGCATTTATTTCATTTTTAGAAAATTTAATTTTTCACATTTTTCCATGAAAAGTGACAATACCCCCCCCTTTGGGTTCTAGGTGAAAATCTCACTCGACACAAATCAAACAAAAATGTATCCAAGGTGTGTATTGTTGTTCATTTTCATCAAATAAACAAAATAAAACCCAGAATGAATCCTGAAAGACAATTAATGATCATCAAAGATGCTTCAGCCCAGGTGTTAATGTTACTAAAAGAGACCAAATTTCTAAAAATATTGCGAAAAACAACAATCTTCTGTTTTAGGATGAATGTTTGAGGTGTTTAGAAGGCATTTATTTCATTTTTAGAAAATTTAATTTTTCACATTTTTCCATGAAAAGTGCCAATACCCCACCCTTTGGGTTCTAGGTGAAAATCTCACTCGAAACAAATCAAACAAAAATGTATCCAAGGTGTGTATTGTTGTTCATTTTCATCAAATAAACAAAATAAAACCCAGAATGAATCCTGAAAGACAATAAATGATCATAAGAGATGCTACAGCCCAGGTGTTAATGTTACTAAAAGAGCCCAAATTTCTAAAAATATTGCGAAAAACAACAATCTTCTGTTTGAGAGTGAATGTTTGAGGTGTTTAGAAGGCATTTATGTCATTTTTAGAAAATTTTATTTTTCACATTTTTCCATGAAGAGTGCCAATACCCCCCCCCTTTGGGTTCTAGGTGAAAATCTCACTCGACACATATCAATCAAAAATGTTTCCATGGTGTGTATTGTTGTTCATTTTCATCAAATAAACAAAATAAAACCCAGAATGTATCCTGAAAGACAATAAATGATCATCAAAGATGCTTCAGCCCAGGTGTTAATGTTACTAAAAGAGCCCAAATTTCTAAAAATATTGCGAAAAACAACAATCTTCTGTTTTAGGATGAATGTTTGAGGTGTTTAGAAGGCATTTATTTCATTTTTAGAAAATTTAATTTTTCACATTTTTCCATGAAAAGTGCCAATACCCCACCCTTTGGGTTCTAGGTGAAAATCTCACTCGATAGAAATCAAACAAAAATGTTTCCATGGTGTGTATTGTTGTTCATTTTCATCAAATAAACAAAATAAAACCCAGAATTAACCTTGAAATACAAGAAATGAGCATAAAAGTTGCTTCAGCGAAAGTGTTAATGTTACTAAAAGAGCCCAAATTTCTAAAAATATTGCGAAAAACAACAATCTTCTGTTTTAGAGTGAATATTTGAGGTGTTTATAAGGCATTTATTTCTTTTTTAGAAAATTTAATTTTTCACATTTTTCCATGAAAGGTGCCAATACCCCACCCTTTGGGTTCTAGGTAAAAATCTCACTCGACACAATTCAAACAAAAATGTATCCAAGGTGTGTATTGTTGTTCATTTTCATCAAATAAATAAAATAAAACCCAGAATTAATCCTGAAAGACAAGAAATTAGCATTTAAGTTGCTTCAGCGCAAGTGTTAATGTTATTAAAAAAGCCCAAATTTCTAAAAATATTGCGAAAAACAACAATCTTCTGTTTTAGAGTGAATGTTTGAGTAGTTAAGAAGGCATTAATTTCATTTTTAGAAAATTTAATTTTTCACATTTTTCCATGAATAGTGCCAATACCCCCCCTTTGGGTTCTAGGTGAAAATCTTACTCGACACATATCAATCAAAAATGTTTCCATGGTGTGTATTGTTGTTCATTTTCATCAAATAAACAAAATAAAACCCAGGTTGAATCCTGAAAGACAATTAATGATCATCAAAGATGCTACAGCCCAGGTGTTAATGTTACTAAAAGAGCCCAAATTTCTAAAAATATTGCGAAAAACAACAATCTTCTGTTTTAGGATGAATGTTTGAGGTGTTTAGAAGGCATTTATTTCATTTTTAGAAAATTTAATTTTTCACATTTTTCCATGAAAAGTGCCAATACCCCACCCTTTGGGTTCTAGGTGAAAATCTCACTCGAAAGAAATAAAACAAAAATGTTTCCATGGTGTGTGTTGTTGTTCATTTTCATCAAATAAACAAAATAAAACCCAGAATGAATCCTGAAAGACAATAAATTATCATAAAAGATGCTTCAGCCCAGGTGTTAATGTTACTAAAAGAGCCCAAATTTCTAAAAATATTGCGAAAAACAACAATCTTCTGTTTGAGAGTGAATGTTTGAGGTGTTTAGAAGGCATTTATGTCATTTTTAGAAAATTTTATTTTTCACATTTTTCCATGAAGAGTGCCAATACCCCCACATTTGGGTTCTAGGTGAAAATCTCACTCGACACAAATCAAACAAAAGTGTATCCAAGGTGTGTGTTGTTGTTCATTTTCATCAAATAAACAAAATAAAACCCAGAATTAATCTTGAAGGACAAGAAATGAGCATAAAAGTTGCTTCAGAGAAAGTGTTAATGTTACTAAAAGAGCCCAAATTTCTAAAAATATTGCGAAAAACAACAATCTTCTGTTTTAGAGTGAATGTTTGAGTAGTTAAGAAGGCATTTATTTCATTTTTAGAAAATTTAATTTTTCACATATTTCCATGAAAAGTGCAAATACCCCCCCCTTTGGGTTCTAGGTGAAAATCTCACTCGACACAAATCAAACAAAAATGTATCCAAGGTGTGTATTGTTGTTCATTTTCATCAAATAAACAAAATAAAACCCAGAATGAATCCTGAAAGACAATTAATGATCATCAAAGATGCTTCGGCCCAGGTGTTAATGTTACTAAAAGAGCCCAAATTTCTAAAAATATTGCGAAAAACAACAATCTTCTGTTTTAGGATGAATGTTTGAGGTGTTTAGAAGGCATTTATTTCATTTTTAGAAAATTTAATTTTTCACATTTTTCCATGAAAAGTGCCAATACCCCACCCTTTGGGTTCTAGGTGAAAATCTCACTCGAAACAAATCAAACAAAAATGTTTCCATGGTGTGTATTGTTGTTCATTTTCATCAAATAAACAAAATAAAACCCAGAATTAACCTTGAAATACAAGAAATGAGCATAAAAGTTGCTTCAGCGAAAGTGTTAATGTTACTAAAAGAGCCCAAATTTCTAAAAATATTGCGAAAAACAACAATCTTCTGTTTTAGAGTGAATGTTTGAGGTGTTTATAAGGCATTTATTTCATTTTTAGAAAATTTAATTTTTCACATATTTCCATGAAAAGTGCCAATACCCCCCCCCTTTGGGTTCTAGGTGAAAATCTCACTCGACACAAATCAAACAAAAATGTATCCAAGGTGTGTATTGTTGTTCATTTTCATCAAATAAACAAAATAAAACCCAGAATGAATCCTGGAAGACAATTATTGATCATCAAAGATGCTTCAGCCCAGGTGTTAATGTTACTAAAAGAGCCCAAATTTCTAAAAATATTGCGAAAAACAACAATCTTCTGTTTTAGGATGAATGTTTGAGGTGTTTAGAAGGCATTTATTTCATTTTTAGAAAATTTAATTTTTCACATTTTTCCATGAAAAGTGCCAATACCCCACCCTTTGGGTTCTAGGTGAAAATCTCACTCGAAACAAATCAAACAAAAATGTTTCCATGGTGTGTATTGTTGTTCATTTTCATCAAATAAACAAAATAAACCCCAGAATGAATCCTGAAAGACAATTAATGATCATCAAAGATGCTTCAGCCCAGGTTTTAATGTTACTAAAAGAGCCCAAATTTCTAAAAATATTGCGAAAAACAACAATCTTCTGTTTTAGGATAAATGTTTGAGGTGTTTAGAAGGCATTTATTTCATTTTTAGAAAATTTAATTTTTTACATTTTTCCATGAAAAGTGCCAATACCCCCCCCCATTGGGTTCTAGGTGAAAATCTCACTCGAAACAAATCAAACAAAAATGTTTCCATGGTGTGTATTTTTGTTCAGTTTCATCAAATAAACAAAATAAAACCCAGATTGTATCCTGAAAGACAATAAATGATCATAAAGGATGCTTCAGCCCAGATGTTAATGTTACTAGAAGAGCCCAAATTTCTAAAAATATTGCGAAAAACAACAATCTTCTGTTTGAGAGTGAATGTTTGAGGTGTTTAGAAGGCATTTATGTCATTTTTAGAAAATTTTATTTTTCACATTTTTCCATGAAGAGTGCCAATACCCCCACATTTGGGTTCTAGGTGAAAATCTCACTCGACACAAATCAAACAAAAATGTTTCCATGGTGTGTATTGTGTTTCATTTTCATCAAATAAACAAAATAAAACCCAGAATTAATCTTGAAGGACAAGAAATGAGCATAAAAGTTGCTTCAGAGAAAGTGTTAATGTTACTAAAAGAGCCCAAATTTCTAAAAATATTGCGAAAAAAACAATCTTCTGTTTTAGAGTGAATGTTTGAGTAGTTAAGAAGGCATTTATGTCATTTTTAGAAAATTTTATTTTTCACATTTTTCCATGAAGAGTGCCAATACCCCCACCTTTGGGTTCTAGGTGAAAATCTCACTCGACACAAATCAAACAAAAATGTATCCAAGGTGTGTGTTGTTGTTCATTTTCATCAAATAAACAAAATAAAACCCAGAATGTATCCTGAAAGACAATAAATGATCATAAAAGATGCTTCAGCCCAGGTGTTAATGTTACTTAACGAGCCCAAATTTCTAAAAATATTGCGAAAAACAACAATCTTCTGTTTTAGAGTGAATGTTTGAGGTGTTTAGAAGGCATTTATTTCATTTTTAGAAAATTTAATTTTTCACATTTTTCCATGAATAGTGCCAATACCCCCCCCCTTTGGGTTCTAGGTGAAAATCTCACTCAACACAAATCAAACAATAATGTATCCAAGGTGTGTGTTGTTGTTCATTTTCATCAAATAAACAAAATAAAACCCAGAATGAATCCTGAAAGACAATAAATTATCATAAAAGATGCTTCAGCCCAGGTGTTAATGTTACTAAAAGAGCCCAAATTTCTAAAAATATTGCGAAAAACAACAATCTTCTGTTTGAGAGTGAATGTTTGAGGTGTTTAGAAGGCATTTATGTCATTTTTAGAAAATTTTATTTTTACATTTTTCCATGAAGAGTGCCAATACCCCCACATTTGGGTTCTAGGTGAAAATCTCACTCGACACAAATCAAACAAAAGTGTATCCAAGGTGTGTGTTGTTGTTCATTTTCATCAAATAAACAAAATAAAACCCAGAATTAACCTTGAAATACAAGAAATGAGCATAAAAATTGCTTCAGCGAAAGTGTTAATGTTACTAAAAGAGCCCAAATTTCTAAAAATATTGCGAAAAACAACAATCTTCTGTTTTATACTGGCTGTTTGAGGTGTTTAGAAGGCATTTATGTCATTTTTAGAAAATTTTATTTTTCACATTTTTCCATGAAGAGTACCAATACCCCCACATTTGGGTTCTAGGTGAAAATCTCACTCGACACAAATCAAACAAAAATGTTTCCATGGTGTGTATTGTGTTTCATTTTCATCAAATAAACAAAATAAAACCCAGAATTAATCTTGAAGGACAAGAAATGAGCATAAAAGTTGCTTCAGAGAAAGTGTTAATGTTACTAAAAGAGCCCAAATTTCTAAAAATATTGCGAAAAACAACAATCTTCTGTTTTAGAGTGAATGTTTGAGTAGTTAAGAAGGCATTTATTTCATTTTTAGAAAATTTAATTTTTCACATATTTCCATGAAAATTGCCAATACCCCCCCCATTGGGTTCTAGGTGAAAATCTCACTCGACACAAATCAAACAAAAATGTATCCAAGGTGTGTATTGTTGTTCATTTTCATCAAATAAACAAAATAAAACCCAGAATGAATCCTGAAAGACAATTAATGATCATCAAAGATGCTTCGGCCCAGGTGTTAATGTTACTAAAAGAGCCCAAATTTCTAAAAATATTGCGAAAAACAACAATCTTCTGTTTTAGGATGAATGTTTGAGGTGTTTAGAAGGCATTTATTTCATTTTTAGAAAATTTAATTTTTCACATTTTTCAATGAAAAGTGCCAATACCCCACCCTTTGGGTTCTAGGTGAAAATCTCACTCGAAACAAATCAAACAAAAATGTTTCCATGGTGTGTATTGTTGTTCATTTTCATCAAATAAACAAAAAAAAACCCAGAATTAACCTTGAAATACAAGAAATGAGCATAAAAGTTGCTTCAGCGAAAGTGTTAATGTTACTAAAAGAGCCCAAATTTCTAAAAATATTGCGAAAAACAACAATCTTCTGTTTTAGAGTGAATGTTTGGGGTGTTTATAAGGCATTTATTTCATTTTTAGAAAATTTAATTTTTCACATTTTTCCATGAAAAGTGCCAATACCCCACCCTTTGGGTTCTAGGTGAAAATCTCACTCGACACAAATCAAACAAAAATGTATCCAAGGTGTTTACTGTTGTTCATTTTCATCAATTAAACAAAATAAAACCCAGAATGTATCCTGAAAGACAATAAATGATCATAAAAGATGCTTCAGCCCAGGTGTCAATGTTACTAAAAGAGCCAAAATTTCTAAAAATATTGCGAAAAACAACAATCTTCTGTTTTAGACTGAATGTTTGAGGTGTTAAGAAGGCATTTATTTCATTTTTAGAAAATTTAATATTTCTCATTTTTCCATGAAAAGTGCCAATACCCCCCCCTTTGGGTTCTTGGTGAAAATCTCACTCGACACAAATCAAACAAAAATGTATCCAAGGTGTGTATTGTTGTTCATTTTCATCAAATAAACAAAATAAAACCCAGAATTAACCTTGAAATACAAGAAATGAGCATAAAAGTTGCTTCAGCGAAAGTGTTAATGTTACTAAAAGAGCCCAAATTTCTAAAAATATTGCGAAAAACAACAATCTTCTGTTTTAGGATGAATGTTTGAGGTGTTTAGAAGGCATTTATTTCATTTTTAGAAAATTTAATTTTTCACATTTTTCCATGAAAAGTGCCAAAACCCCCCGCCCCTTTGGGTTCTAGGTGAAAATCTCACTCAACACAAATCAAACAATAATGTATCCAAGGTGTGTGTTGTTGTTCATTTTCATCAAATAAACAAAATAAAACCCAGAATGAATCCTGAAAGACAATAAATGATCATAAAAGATGCTTCAGCCCAGGTGTTAATGTTACTAAAAGAGCCCAAATTTCTAAAAATATTGCGAAAAACAACAATCTTCTGTTTGAGAGTGAATGTTTGAGGTGTTTAGAAGGCATTTATGTCATTTTTAGAAAATTTTATTTTTCACATTTTTCCATGAAGAGTGCCAATACCCCCACATTTGGGTTCTAGGTGAAAATCTCACTCGACACAAATCAAACAAAAGTGTATCCAAGGTGTGTGTTGTTGTTCATTTTCATCAATTAAACAAAATAAAACCCAGAATTAACCTTGAAATACAAGAAATGAGCATAAAAGTTGCTTCAGCGAAAGTGTTAATGTTACTAAAAGAGCCCAAATTTCTGAAAATATTGCGAAAAACAACAATCTTCTGTTTTATACTGAATGTTTGAGGTGTTTAGAAGGCATTTATGTCATTTTTAGAAAATTTTATTTTTCACATTTTTCCATGAAGAGTGCCAATACCCCCACATTTGGGTTCTAGGTGAAAATCTCACTCGACACAAATCAAACAAAAATGTTTCCATGGTGTGTATTGTGTTTCATTTTCATCAAATAAACAAAATAAAACCCAGAATTAATCCTGGAAGACAAGAAATGAGCATAAAAGTTGCTTCTGCGCAAGTGTTAATGTTACTAAAAGAGGCCAAATTTCTAAAAATATTGCGAAAAACAACAATCTTCTGTTTTAGAGTGAATGTTTAAGGTGTTTAGAAGGCATTTATTTCATTTTTAGAAAATTTAATTTTTCACATTTTTCCATGAAAAGTGCCAATACCCCCCCCTTTGGGTTCTAGGTGAAAATCTCACTCGACACAAATCAAACAAAAATGTATCCAAGGTGTGTGTTGTTGTTCATTTTCATCAAATAAACAAAATAAAACCCAGAATTAACCTTGAAATACAAGAAATGAGCATAAAAGTTGCTTCAGCGAAAGTGTTAATGTTACTAAAAGAGCCCAAATTTCTAAAAATATTGCGAAAAACAACAATCTTCTGTTTTAGAGTGAATGTTTAAGGTGTTTAGAAGGCATTTATTTCATTTTTAGAAAATTTAATTTTTCACATTTTTCCATGAAAAGTGCCAATACCCCCCCTTTGGGTTCTAGGTGAAAGTCTCACTCGACACAAATCAAACAAAAATGTTTCCATGGTGTGTATTGTTGTTCATTTTCATCAAATAAACAAAATTAAACCCAGAATTAATCCTGGAAGACAAGAAATAAGCATAAAAGTTGCTTCAGCGCAAGTGTTAATGTTACTAAAAGAGGCCAAATTTCTAAAAATATTGCGAAAAACAACAATCTTCTGTTTTAGAGTGAATGTTTGAGGTGTTTAGAAGGCATTTATTTCATTTTTAGAAAATTTAATTTTTCACATTTTTCCATGACAAGTGCCAATACCCCCCCTTTGGGTTCTAGGTGAAAATCTCACTCGACACAAATCAATCAAAAATGTTTCCATGGTGTGTATTGTTGTTCATTTTCATCAAATAAACAAATAAAACCCAGAATTAATCCTGAAAGACAAGAAATGAGCATAAAAGATGCTTCAGCGCAAGTGTTAATGTTACTAAAAGAGCCCAAATTTCTAAAAATATTGCGAAAAACAACAATCTTCTGTTTTAGAGTTTATGTTTGTGGTGTTTAGAAGGCATTTATTTCATTTTTAGAAAATTTTAATTTTTCCCATTTTTCCATGAAAAGTGCCAATACCCCCCCCTTTGGGTTCTAGGTGAAAATCTCACTCGACACAAATAAAACAAAAATGTATCCAAGGTGTGTATTGTTGTTCATTTTCATCAAATAAACAAAATAAAACCCAGAATTAACCTTGAAATACAAGAAATGAGCATAAAAGTTGCTTCAGCGAAAGTGTTAATGTTACTAAAAGAGCCCAAATTTCTAAAAATATTGCGAAAAACAACAATCTTCTGCTTTAGGATGAATGTTTGAGATGTTTAGAAGGCATTTATTTCATTTTTAGAAAATTTAATTTTTCACATTTTTCCATGAAAAGTGGCAAAACCCCCCGCCCCTTTGGGTTCTAGGTGAAAATCTCACTCAACACAAATCAAACAATAATGTATCCAAGGTGTGTGTTGTTGTTCATTTTCATCAAATAAACAAAATAAAACCCAGAATGAATCCTGAAAGACAATAAATTATCATAAAAGATGCTTCAGCCCAGGTGTTAATGTTACTAAAAGAGCCCAAATTTCTAAAAATATTGCGAAAAACAACAATCTTCTGTTTAAGAGTGAATGTTTGAGGTGTTTAGAAGGCATTTATGTGATTTTTAAAAAATTTTATTTTTCACATTTTTCCATGAAGAGTGCCAATACCCCCACATTTGCGTTCTAGGTGAAAATCTCACTCGACACAAATCAAACAAAAATGTATCCAAGGTGTGTGTTGTTGTTCATTTTCATCAAATAAACAAAATAAAAACCCAGAATTAACCTTGAAATACAAGAAATGAGCATAAAAGTTGCTTCAGCGAAAGTGTTAATGTTACTAAAAGAGCCCAAATTTCTAAAAATATTGCGAAAAACAACAATTTTCTGTTTTAGAGTGAATGTTTAAGGTGTTTAGAAGGCATTTATTTCATTTTTAGAAAATTTAATTTTTCACATTTTTCCATGAAAAGTGCCAATACCCCCCCTTTGGGTTCTAGGTGAAAGTCTCACTCGACACAAATCAAACAAAAATGTTTCCATGGTGTGTATTGTTGTTCATTTTCATCAAATAAACAAAATTAAACCCAGAATTAATCCTGGAAGACAAGATATGAGCATAAAAGTTGCTTCAGCGCAAGTGTTAATGTTACTAAAAGAGGCCAAATTTCTAAAAATATTGCGAAAAACAACAATCTTCTGTTTTAGAGTGAATGTTTGAGGTGTTTAGAAGGCATTTATTTCATTTTTAGAAAATTTAATTTTTCACATTTTTCCATGACAAGTGCCAATACCCCCCCTTTGGGTTCTAGGTGAAAATCTCACTCGACACAAATCAATCAAAAATGTTTCCATGGTGTGTATTGTTGTTCATTTTCATCAAATAAACAAATAAAACCCAGAATTAATCCTGAAAGACAAGAAATGAGCATAAAAGATGCTTCAGCGCAAGTGTTAATGTTACTAAAAGAGCCCAAATTTCTAAAAATATTGCGAAAAACAACAATCTTCTGTTTTAGAGTTTATGTTTGTGGTGTTTAGAAGGCATTTATTTCATTTTTAGAAAATTTTAATTTTTCCCATTTTTCCATGAAAAGTGCCAATACCCCCCCCTTTGGGTTCTAGGTGAAAATCTCACTGGACACAAATAAAACAAAAATGTATCCAAGGTGTGTATTGTTGTTCATTTTCATCAAATAAACAAAATAAAACCCAGAATTAATCCTGAAGGACAAGAAATGAGCATAAAAGATGCTTCAGCGCAAGTGTTAATGTTACTAAAAGAGCACAAATTTCTAAAAATATTGCGAAAAAAACAATCTTCTGTTTTAGAGTGAATGTTTGAGGTGTTTAGAAGGCATTTATTTCATTTTTAGAAAATTTAATTTTTTACATTTTTCCATGAAAAGTGCCAATACCCCCCCCTTAGCGTTCTAGGTGAAAATCTCACTCGACACAAATCAAACAAAAATGTTTCCATGGTGTGTATTGTTGTTTATTTTCATCAAATAAACAAAATAAAACTCAGAATTAATCCTGATAGACAAGAAATTAGCATAAATGATGCTTCAGCGCAAGTGTTAATGTTACTAAAAGAGCCCAAATTTCTAAAAATATTGCGAAAAACAACAATCTTCTGTTTTAGAGTTAATGTTTGTGGTGTTTAGAAGGCATTTATTTCATTTTTAGAAAATTTAATTTTTCACATTTTTCCATGAAAAGTGCCAATACCCACCCTTTGGGATCTAGGTGAAAATCTCACACGACACAAATCAATCAAAAATGTTTCCATGGTGTGTATTAATGTTTATTTTCATCAAATAAACAAATAAAACCCAGAAATTATCCTGAAAGAAAAGAAATGAGCATAAAAAATGCTTCAGCGCAAGTGTTATTGTTACTAAAAGAGCCCAAATTTCTAAAAATATTGCGAAAAACAACAATCTTCTGTTTTAGAGTGAATGTTTGAGGTGTTTAGAAGGCATTTATTTCATTTTTAGAAAATTTAATTTTTCACATTTTTCCATGAAAAGTGCCAAGTGCCCCCCCTTTGGGTTCTAGGTGAAAATCTCACTCGACACGAATCAAACAAAAATGTATCACAGGTGTGTATTGTTGTTCATTTTCATCAAATAAACAAAATAAAACCCAGAATGTATCCTGAAAGACAATAAATGATCTTAAAAGATGCTTCATCCCAGGTGTTAATGTTACTAAAAGAACCCATATTTCTAAAAATTTTGCGAAAAACAACAATCTTCTGTTTTAGAGTGAATGTTTGAGTTGTTCAGAAGGCATTTATTTCATTTTTAGAAAATTTAATTTTTCACATTTTTCCATGAAAAGTGCCAATACCCTTTTGGGTTCTAGGTGAAAATCTCACTTGACGCAAATCAAACAAAAATGTTTCCATGGTGTGTACTGTTGTTCATTTTCATCAAATAAACAAAATAAAACCCAGAATGAATCCTGAAAGACAATAAATGATCATAAAAGATGCTTCAGCCCAGGTGTTAATGTTACTAAAAGAGCCCAAATTTCTAAAAATATTGCGAAAAACTACAATCTTTTGTTTTAGAGTGAATGTTTGAGGTGTTTATAAGGCATTTATTTCATTTTTAGAAAATTTAATTTTTCACATTTTTCCATGAAAAGTGCCAATACCCCCCCCTTTGGGTTCTAGGTGAAAATCTCACTTGACACAAATCAAACAAAAATGTTTCCATGGTGTGTATTGTTGTTCATTTTCATCAAATAAACAAAATAAAACCCAGAATTAATCCTGAAAGACAAGAAATGAGCATAAAAGTTGCTTCAGCGCAAGTGTTAATGTTACTAAAAGAGACCAAATTTCTAAAAATATTGCGAAAAAAAACAATCTTCTGTTTTAGAGTGAATGTTTAAGGTGTTTAGAAGGCATATATTTCTTTTTAAAAAAATTTAATTAATCACATTTTTCCATGAAAAGTGCCAATACCCCCCCCCTTTGGGTTCTAGGGTGAAAATCTCACTCGACACAAATCAAACAAAAATGTATCCAAGGTGTGTATTGTTGTTCATTTTCATCAAATAAATAAAATAAAACCCAGAATGAATCCTGAAAGACAATAATAGATCATAAAAGATGCTTCAGCCCAGGTGTTAATGTTACTAAAAGAGCCCAAATTTCTAAAAATATTGCGTAAAACAACAATTTTCTGTTTTAGAGTGAATGTTAGAGGTGTTTCGAAAGCATTTATTTCATTTTTAGAAAATTTAATTTTTCACATTTTTCCATGAAAAGTGCCAATACCCCCCCCTTTGGGTTCTAGGTGAAAATCTCACACGACACAAATCAACAAAAATGTTTCCATGGTGTGTATTATTGTTCATTTTCATCAAATAAACAAAATAAAACCAGAATTAACCTTGAAATACAAGAAATGAGCATAAAAGTTGCTTCAGCGAAAGTGTTAATGTTAATAAAAGAGCCCAAATTTCTAAAAATTTTGCGAAAAACAACAATCTTCTGTTCTAGAGTGAATGTTTGAGGTGTTTATAAGGCATTTATTTCATTTTTAGAAAATTTAATTTTTCACATTTTTCCATGAAAAGTGCCAATACCCCACCCTTTGAGTTCTAGGTGAAAATCTCACTCGAAACAAATCAAACAAAAATGTTTCCATGGTGTGTATTGTTGTTCATTTTCATCAAATAAACAAAATAAAACCCAGAATTAATCCTGAAAGACAAGAAATGAGCATAAAAGATGCTTCAGCGCAAGTGTTAATGTTATTAAAAGAGCCCAAATTTCTAAAAATATTGCGAAAAACAACAATCTTCTGTTTTAGAGTGAATGTTTGAGTAGTTAAGAAGGCATTTATTTCATTTTTAGAAAATTGAATTTTTCACATTTTTCCATGAAAAGTGCCAATACCCCCCTTTGGGTTCTAGGTGAAAATCTCACTCGACACAAATCAAACAAAAATGTATCCAAGGTGTGTTTTGTTGTTCATTTTCATCAAATAAACAAAATGAAACCCAGAATGAATCCTGAAAGACAATTAATGATCATCAAAGATGCTTCAGCCCAGGTGTTAATGTTACTAAAAGAGCCCAAATTTCTTAAAATATTGCGAAAAACAACAATCTTCTGTTTTAGGATGAATGTTTGAGGTGTTTAGAAGGCATTTATTTCATTTTTAGAAAATTTAATTTTCACATTTTTCCATGAAAAGTGCCAATACCCCACCCTTTGGGTTCTAGGTGAAAATCTCACTCGACACAAATCAAACAAAAATGTATCCAAGGTGTGTATTGTTGTTCATTTTCATCAAATAAACAAAATAAAACCCAGAATTAACCTTGAAATACAAGAAATGAGCATAAAAGTTGCTTCAGGGAAAGTGTTAATGTTACTAAAAGAGCCAAAATTTCTAAAAATATTGCGAAAAACAACAATCTTCTGTTTTAGGATGAATGTTTGAGGTGTTTAGAAGGCATTTATTTCATTTTTAGAAAATTTTATTTTTCACATTTTTCCATGAAAAGTGCCAAAACCCCCCGCCCCTTTGGGTTCTAGGTGAAAATCTCACTCAACACAAATCAAACAATAATGTATCCAAGGTGTGTGTTGTTGTTCATTTTCATCAAATAAACAAAAAAAAACCCAGAATGAATCCTGAAAGACAATAAATTATCATTAAAGATGCTTCAGCGCAGGTGTTAATGTTACTAAAAGAGCCCAAATTTCTAAAAATATTGCGAAAAACAACAATCTTCTGTTTGAGAGTGAATGTTTGAGGTGTTTAGAAGGCATTTATGTCATTTTTAGAAAATTTTATTTTTCACATTTTTCCATGAAGAGTGGGTTCTAGGTGAAAATCTCACTCGACACAAATCAAACAAAAATGTATCCAAGGTGTGTGTTGTTGTTCATTTTCATCAAATAAACAAAATTAAACCCAGTATTAATCCTGGAAGACAAGAAATGAGCATAAAAGTTGCTTCAGCGCAAGTGTTAATGTTACTAAAAGAGGCCAAATTTCTAAAAATATTGCGAAAAACAACAATCTTCTGTTTTAGAGTGAATGTTTGAGGTGTTTAGAAGGCATTTATTTCATTTTTAGAAAATTTAATTTTTCACATTTTTCCATGAAAAGTGCCAATACCCCCCCCCCTTTGGGTTCTAGGTGAAAATCTCACTCGACACAAATCAAACAAAAATGTATCCAAGGTATGTATTGTTGTTCATTTTCATCAAATAAACAAAATAAAACCAGAATCTATCCTGAAAGACAAAAAATGATCATAAAAGATGCTTCAGCCCAGGTGTTAATGTTACTAGAAGAGCCCAAATTTCTAAAAATATTGCGAAAAACAACAATCTTTTGTTTTAGAGTGAATGTTTGAGGTGTTTATAAGGCATTTATTTCATTTTTAGAAAATTTAATTTTTCACATTTTTCCATGAAAAGTGCCAAGTGCCCCCCCTTTGGGTTCTAGGTGAAAATCTCACTCGACACGAATCAAACAAAAATGTATCACAGGTGTGTATTGTTGTTCATTTTCATCAAATAAACAAAATAAAACCCAGAATGTATCCTGAAAGACAATAAATGATCTTAAAAGATGCTTCATCCCAGGTGTTAATGTTACTAAAAGAACCCATATTTCTAAAAATTTTGCGAAAAACAACAATCTTCTGTTTTAGAGTGAATGTTTGAGGTGTTTAGAAGGCATTTATTTCATTTTTAGAAAATTTAATTTTTCACATTTTTCCATGAAAAGTGCCAATACCCCCCCCTTTGGGTTCTAGGTGAAAATCTCACTTGACACAAATCAATCAAAAATGTTTCCATGGTGTGTATTGTTGTTCATTTTCATCAAATAAACAAAATAAAACCCAGGTTGAATCCTGAAAGACAATTAATGATCATCAAAAATGCTACAGCCCAGGTGTTAATGTAACTAAAAGAGCTCAAATTTCTAAAAATATTGCGAAAAACTACAATATTTTGTTTTAGAGTGAATGTTTGAGGTGTTTATAAGGCATTTATTTCATTTTTAGAAAATTTAATTTTTCACATTTTTCCATGAAAAGTGCCAATACCCCCCCCTTTGGGTTCTAGGTGAAAATCTCACTTGACACAAATCAAACAAAAATGTTTCCATGGTGTGTATTGTTGTTCATTTTCATCAAATAAACAAAATAAAACCCAGAAATAATCCTGAAAGACAAGAAATGAGCATAAAAGTTGCTTCAGCGCAAGTGTTAATGTTACTAAAAGAGACCAAATTTCTAAAAATATTGCGAAAAAAAACAATCTTCTGTTTTAGAGTGAATGTTTAAGGTGTTTAGAAGGCATATATTTCTTTTAAAAAAAATTTAATTAATCACATTTTTCCATGAAAAGTGCCAATACCCCCCCTTTGGGTTCTAGGTGAAAATCTCACTCGACACAAATCAAACAAAAATGTATCCAAGGTGTGTATTGTTGTTCATTTTCATCAAATAAATAAAATAAAACCCAGAATGAATCCTGAAAGACAATAATAGATCATAAAAGATGCTTCAGCCCAGGTGTTAATGTTACTAAAAGAGCCCAAATTTCTAAAAATATTACGTAAAACAACAATTTTCTGTTTTAGAGTGAATGTTTTAGGTGTTTCGAAAGCATTTATTTCATTTTTAGAAAATTTAATTTTTCACATTTTTCCATGAAAAGTGCCAATACCCCCCCCTTTGGGTTCTAGGTGAAAATCTCACTCGACAGAAATCAAACAAAAATGTTTCCATGGTGTGTATTATTGTTCATTTTCATCAAATAAACAAAATAAAACCCAGAATTAACCTTGAAATACAAGAAAAGAGCATAAAAGTTGCTTCAGCGAAAGTGTTAATGTTAATAAAAGAATCCAAATTTCTAAAAATTTTGCGAAAAACAACAATCTTCTGTTCTAGAGTGAATGTTTGATGTGTTTTTAAGGCATTTATTTCATTTTTAGAAAATTTAATTTTTCACATTTTTCCATGAAAAGTGCCAATACCCCACCCTTTGAGTTCTAGGTGAAAATCTCGCCCGAAACAAATCAAACAAAAATGTTTCCATGGTGTGTATTGTTGTTCATTTTCATCAAATAAACAAAATAAAACCCAGAATTAATCCTGAAAGACAAGAAATGAGCATAAAAGATGCTTCAGCGCAAGTGTTAATGTTACTAAAAGAGCCCAAATTTCTAAAAATATTGCGAAAAACAACAATCTTCTGTTTTAGAGTGAATGTTTGAGGTGTTTATAAGGCATTTATTTCATTTTTAGAAAATTTAATTTTTCACATTTTTCCATGAAAAGTGCCAATACCCCCCTTTGGGTTCTAGGTGAAAATCCCACTCGACACAAATCAAACAAAAATGTATCCAAGGTGTGTTTTGTTGTTCATTTTCATCAAATAAACAAAATAAAACCCAGAATGAATCCTGAAAGACAATTAATGATCATCAAAGATGCTTCAGCCCAGGTGTTAATGTTACTAAAAGAGCCCAAATTTCTAAAAATATTGCGAAAAACAACAATCTTCTGTTTTAGGATGAATGTTTGAGGTGTTTAGAAGGCATTTATTTCATTTTTAGAAAATTTAATTTTTCACATTTTTCCATGAAAAGTGCCAATACCCCACCCTTTGGGTTCTAGGTGAAAATCTCACTCGGCACAAATCAAACAAAAATGTATCCAAGGTGTGTATTGTTGTTCATTTTCATCAAATAAACAAAATAAAACCCAGAATTAACCTTGAAATACAAGAAATGAGCATAAAAGTTGCTTCAGCGAAAGTGTTAATGTTACTAAAAGAGCCCAAATTTCTAAAAATATTGCGAAAAACAACAATCTTCTGTTTTAGGATGAATGTTTGAGGTGTTTAGAAGGCATTTATTTCATTTTTAGAAAATTTAATTTTTCACATTTTTCCATGAAAAGTGCCAAAACCCCCCGCCCCTTTGGGTTCTAGGTGAAAATCTCACTCAACACAAATCAAACAATAATGTATCCAAGGTGTGTGTTTTGTTTTCATTTTCATCAAATAAACAAAATAAAACCCAGAATGAATCCTGAAAGACAATAAATTATCATAAAAGATGCTTCAGCCCAGGTGTTAATGTTACTAAAAGAGCCCAAATTTCTAAAAATATTGCGAAAAACAACAATCTTCTGTTTGAGAGTGAATGTTTGAGGTGTTTAGAAGGCATTTATGTCATTTTTAGAAAATTTTATTTTTCACATTTTTCCATGAAGAGTGGGTTCTAGGTGAAAATCTCACTTGACACAAATCAAACAAAAATGTATCCAAGGTGTGTGTTGTTGTTCATTTTCATCAAATAAACAAAATAAAACCCAGAATTAACCTTGAAATACAAGAAATGAGCATAAAAGTTGCTTCAGCGAAAGTGTTAATGTTACTAAATAGGCCCAAATTTCTAAAAATATTGCGAAAAACAACAATCTTCTGTTTTAGAGTGAATGTTTAAGGTGTTTAGAAGGCATTAATTTCATTTTTAGAAAATTTAATTTTTCACATTTTTCCATGAAAAGTGCCAATACCCCCCCCTTTGGGTTCTAGGTGAAAATCTCACTCGACACAAATCAAACAAAAATGTTTCCATGGTGTGTATTGTTGTTCATTTTCATCAAATAAACAAAATTAAACCCAGTATTAATCCTGGAAGACAAGAAATGAGCAAAAATGTTGCTTCAGCGCAAGTGTTAATGTTACTAAAAGAGGCCAAATTTCTAAAAATATTGCGAAAAACAACAATCTTCTGTTTTAGAGTGAATGTTTGAGGTGTTTAGAAGGCATTTATTTCATTTTTAGAAAATTTAATTTTTCACATTTTTCCATGAAAAGTGCCAATACCCCCCCCCCTTTGGGTTCTAGGTGAAAATCTCACTCGACCCAAATCAAACAAAAATGTATCCAAGGTATGTATTGTTGTTCATTTTCATCAAATAAACAAAATAAAACCCAGAATTAACCTTGAAATACAATAAATGAGCATAAAAGTTGCTTCAGCGAAAGTGTTAATGTTACTAAAAGAGCCCAAATTTCTAAAAATATTGCGAAAAACAACAATCTTCTGTTTTAG
This sequence comes from Hetaerina americana, assembly GCF_022747635.1. Taxonomy (NCBI): domain Eukaryota; kingdom Metazoa; phylum Arthropoda; class Insecta; order Odonata; family Calopterygidae; genus Hetaerina; species Hetaerina americana. Next base: position 29,695 of record NW_027286130.1, read on the forward strand.
GATGAATGTTTGAGGTGTTTAGAAGGCATTTATTTCATTTTTAGAAAATTTAATTTTCACATTTTTCCATGAAAAGTGCCAAAACCCCCCGCCCCTTTGGGTTCTAGGTGAAAATCTCACTCAACACAAATCAAACAATAATGTATCCAAGGTGTGTGTTGTTGTTCATTTTCATCAAATAAACAAAATAAAACCCAGAATGAATCCTGAAAGACAATAAATTATCATAAAAGATGCTTCAGCCCAGGTGTTAATGTTACTAAAAGAGCCCAAATTTCTAAAAATATTGCGAAAAGCAACAATCTTCTGTTTGAGAGTGAATGTTTGAGGTGTTTAGAAGGCATTTATGTCATTTTTAGAAAATTTTATTTTTCACATTTTTCCATGAAGAGTGCCAATACCCCCACATTTGGGTTCTAGGTGAAAATCTCACCCGACACAAATCAAACAAAAATGTATCCAAGGTGTGTGTTGTTGTTCATTTTCATCAAATAAACAAAATAAAACCCAGAATTAACCTTGAAAGACAAGAAATGAGCATAAATGATGCTTCAGCGCAAGTGTTAATGTTACTAAAAGAGCCCAAATTTCTAAAAATATTGCGAAAAACAACAATCTTCTGTTTTAGAGTTAATGTTTGTGGTGTTTAGAAGGCATTTATTTCATTTTTAGAAAATTTAATTTTTCTCATTTTTCCATGAAAAGTGCCAATACCCCCCCTTTGGGTTCTAGGTGAAAATCTCACTCGACCCAAATCAAACAAAAATGTTTCCATGGTGTGTATTGTTGTTTATTTTCATCAAATAAACAAAATTAAACCCAGAATTAATCCTGGAAGACAAGAAATGAGCATAAAAGTTGCTTCAGCGCAAGTGTTAATGTTACTAAAAGCGGCCAAATTTCTAAAAATATTGCGAGAAACAACAATCTTCTGTTTTAGAGTGAATGTTTGAGGTGTTTAGAAGGCATTTATTTCATTTTTAGAAAATTTAATTTTTCACATTTTTCCATGAAAAGTGCCAATACCCCCCCCTTTGGGTTCTAGGTGAAAATCTCACTCGACACAAATCAAACAAAAATGTTTCCATGGTGTGTATTGTTGTTCATTTTCATCAAATAAACAAAATTAAACCCAGTATTAATCCTGAAAGACAATAAATGAGCATAAAAGTTGCTTCAGCGCAAGTGTTAATGTTACTAAAAGAGGCCAAATTTCTAAAAATATTGCGAAAAACAACAATCTTCTGTTTTAGGATGAATGTTTGAGGTGTTTAGAAGGCATTTATTTCATTTTTAGAAAATTTAATTTTTCACATTTTTCCATGAAAAGTGCCAAAACCCCCCGCCCCTTTGGGTTCTAGGTGAAAATCTCACTCAACACAAATCAAACAATAATGTATCCAAGGTGTGTGTTTTGTTTTCATTTTCATCAAATAAACAAAATAAAACCCAGAATGAATCCTGAAAGACAATAAATTATCATAAAAGATGCTTCAGCCCAGGTGTTAATGTTACTAAAAGAGCCCAAATTTCTAAAAATATTGCGAAAAACAACAATCTTCTGTTTGAGAGTGAATGTTTGAGGTGTTTAGAAGGCATTTATGTCATTTTTAGAAAATTTTATTTTTCACATTTTTCCATGAAGAGTGGGTTCTAGGTGAAAATCTCACTTGACACAAATCAAACAAAAATGTATCCAAGGTGTGTGTTGTTGTTCATTTTCATCAAATAAACAAAAAAAAACCCAGAATTAACCTTGAAATACAAGAAATGAGCATAAAAGTTGCTTCAGCGAAAGTGTTAATGTTACTAAAAGAGCCCAAATTTCTAAAAATATTGCGAAAAACAACAATCTTCTGTTTTAGAGTGAATGTTTAAGGTGTTTAGAAGGCATTTATTTCATTTTTAGAAAATTTAATTTTTCACATTTTTCCATGAAAAGTGCCAATACCCCCCCCTTTGGGTTCTAGGTGAAAATCTCACTCGACACAAATCAAACAAAAATGTTTCCATGGTGTGTATTGTTGTTCATTTTCATCAAATAAACAAAATTAAACCCAGTATTAATCCTGGAAGACAAGAAATGAGCATAAAAGTTGCTTCAGCGCAAGTGTTAATGTTACTAAAAGAGGCCAAATTTCTAAAAATATTGCGAAAAACAACAATCTTCTGTTTTAGAGTGAATGTTTGAGGTGTTTAGAAGGCATTTATTTCATTTTTAGAAAATTTAATTTTTCACATTTTTCCATGAAAAGTGCCAATACCCCCCCCCTTTGGGTTCTAGGTGAAAATCTCACTCGACACAAATCAAACAAAAATGTATCCAAGGTATGTATTGTTGTTCATTTTCATCAAATAAACAAAATAAAACCCAGAATTAACCTTGAAATACAATAAATGAGCATAAAAGTTGCTTCAGCGAAAGTGTTAATGTTACTAAAAGAGCCCAAATTTCTAAAAATATTGCGAAAAACAACAATCTTCTGTTTTAGGATGAATGTTTGAGGTGTTTAGAAGGCATTTATTTCATTTTTAGAAAATTTAATTAATCACATTTTTCCATGAAAAGTGCCAAAACCCCCCGCCCCTTTGGGTTCTAGGTGAAAATCTCACTCAACACAAATCAAACAATAATGTATCCAAGGTGTGTGTTGTTGTTCATTTTCATCAAATAAACAAAATAAAACCCAGAATGAATCCTGAAAGACAATAAATTATCATAAAAGATGCTTCAGCCCAGGTGTTAATGTTACTAAAAGAGCCCAAATTTCTAAAAATATTGCGAAAAGCAACAATCTTCTGTTTGAGAGTGAATGTTTGAGGTGTTTAGAAGGCATTTATGTCATTTTTAGAAAATTTTATTTTTCACATTTTTCCATGAAGAGTGCCAATACCCCCACATTTGGGTTCTAGGTGAAAATCTCACTCGACACAAATCAAACAAAAATGTATCCAAGGTGTGTGTTGTTGTTCATTTTCATCAAATAAACAAAATAAAACCCAGAATTAACCTTGAAATACAAGAAATGAGCATAAAAGTTGCTTTAGAGAAAGTGTTTATGTTCCTAAAAGAGCCCAAATTTCTAAAAATATTGCGAAAAACAACAATCTTCTGTTTTAGAGTGAATGTTTGAGTAGTTAAGAAGGCATATATTTCATTTTTAGAAATTTAATTTTTCACATATTTCCATGAAAAGTGCCAATACCCCCCCCCCCCTTTGGGTTCTAGGTGAAAATCTCACTCGACACAAATCAAAAAAAATGTATCCAAGTTGTGTATTGTTGTTCATTTTCATCAAATAAACAAATAAAACCCAGAATGAATCCTGAAAGACAATTAATGATCATCAAAGATGCTTCAGCCCAGGTGTTAATGTTACTAAAAGAGCCCAAATTTCTAAAAATATTGCGAAAAACAACAATCTTCTGTTTTAAGATGAATGTTTGAGGTGTTTAGAAGGCAGTTATTTCATTTTTAGAAAATTTAATTTTTCACATTTTTCCTTGAAAAGTGCCAATACCCCACCCTTTGGGTTCTAGGTGAAAATCTCACTCGAAACAAATCAAACAAAAATGTTTCCATGGTGTGTATTGTTGTTCATTTTCATCAAACAAACAAAATAAAACCCAGAATTAACCTTGAAATACAAGAAATGAGCATAAAAGTTGCTTCGGCGAAAGTGTTAATGTTACTTAAAGAGCCCAAATTTCTAAAAATATTGCGAAAAACAACAATCTTCTGTTTTAGAGTGAATGTTTGAGGTGTTTATAAGGCATTTATTTCATTTTTAGAAAATTTAATTTTTCACATTTTTCCATGAAAAGTGCCAATACCCCACCCTTTGGGTTCTAGGTGAAAATCTCACTCGACACAAATCAAACAAAAATGTATCCAAGGTGTTTATTGTTGTTCATTTTCATCAAATAAACAAAATAAAACCCAGAATGTATCCTGAAAGACAATAAATGATCATAAAAGATGCTTCAGCCCAGGTGTTAATGTTACTAAAAGAGCCCAAATTTCTAAAAATATTGCGAAAAACAACAATCTTCTGTTTTAGACTGAATGTTTGAGGTGTTTAGAAGGCATTTATTTCATTTTTAGAAAATTTAATATTTCACATTTTTCCATGAAAAGTGCCAATACCCCCCCCCTTTGGGTTCTAGGTGAAAATCTCTCTAGACAGAAATCAAACAAAAATGTATCCAAGGTGTGTATTGTTGTTCATTTTCATCAAATAAACAAAATAAAACCCAGAATTAACCTTGAAATACAAGAAATGAGCATAAAAGTTGCTTCAGCGAAAGTGTTAATGTTACTAAAAGAGCCCAAATTTCTAAAAATATTGCGAAAAACAACAATCTTCTGTTTTAGGATGAATGTTTGAGGTGTTTAGAAGGCATATATTTCTTTTTAAAAAAATTTAATTAATCACATTTTTCCATGAAAAGTGCCAATTACCCCCCCTTTGGGTTCTAGGTGAAAATCTCACTCGACACAAATCAAACAAAAATGTATCCAAGGTGTGTATTGTTGTTCATTTTCATCAAATAAATAAAATAAAACCCAGAATGAATCCTGAAAGACAATAAATGATCATAAAAGATGCTTCAGCCCAGGTGTTAATGTTATTAAAAGAGCCCAAATTTCTAAAAATATTGCGAAAAACAACAATCTTTTGTTTTAGAGTGAATGTTTGAGGTGTTTAGAAGGCATTTATTTCATTTTTAGAAAATTTAATTTTTCACATTTTTCCATGAAAAGTGCCAATACCCCCCCCTTTGGGTTCTAGGTGAAAATCTCACTTGACACAAATCAAACAAAAATGTTTCCATGGTGTGTATTGTTGTTCATTTTCATCAAATAAACAAAATAAAACCCAGAATTAACCTTGAAATACAAGAAATGAGCATAAAAGTTGCTTCAGCGAAAGTGTTAATGTTACTAAAAGAGCCCAAATTTCTAAAAATATTGCGAAAAACAACAATCTTCTGTTTTAGGATGAATGTTTTAGGTGTTTAGAAGGCATATATTTCTTTTTAAAAAAATTTAATTAAACACATTTTTCCATGAAAAGTGCCAATTACCCCCCCTTTGGGTTCTAGGTGAAAATCTCACTCGACACAAATCAAACAAAAATGTATCCAAGGTGTGTATTGTTGTTCATTTTCATCAAATAAATAAAATAAAACCCAGAATGAATCCTGAAAGACAATAAATGATCATAAAAGATGCTTCAGCCCAGGTGTTAATGTTATTAAAAGAGCCCAAATTTCTAAAAATATTGCGAAAAACAACAATCTTTTGTTTTAGAGTGAATGTTTGAGGTGTTTAGAAGGCATTTATTTCATTTTTAGAAAATTTAATTTTTCACATTTTTCCATGAAAAGTGCCAATACCCCCCCCTTTGGGTTCTAGGTGAAAATCTCTCTAGACAGAAATCAAACAAAAATGTATCCAAGGTGTGTATTGTTGTTCATTTTCATCAAATAAACAAAATAAAACCCAGAATTAACCTTGAAATACAAGAAATGAGCATAAAAGTTGCTTCAGCGAAAGTGTTAATGTTACTAAAAGAGCCCAAATTTCTAAAAATATTGCGAAAAACAACAATCTTCTGTTTTAGGATGAATGTTTGAGGTGTTTAGAAGGCATATATTTCTTTTTAAAAAAATTTAATTAATCACATTTTTCCATGAAAAGTGCCAATTACCCCCCCTTTGGGTTCTAGGTGAAAATCTCACTCGACACAAATCAAACAAAAATGTATCCAAGGTGTGTATTGTTGTTCATTTTCATCAAATAAATAAAATAAAACCCAGAATGAATCCTGAAAGACAATAAATGATCATAAAAGATGCTTCAGCCCAGGTGTTAATGTTATTAAAAGAGCCTAAATTTCTAAAAATATTGCGAAAAACAACAATCTTTTGTTTTAGAGTGAATGTTTGAGGTGTTTAGAAGGCATTTATTTCATTTTTAGAAAATTTAATTTTTCACATTTTTCCATGAAAAGTGCCAATACCCCCCCCTTTGGGTTCTAGGTGAAAATCTCACTTGACACAAATCAAACAAAAATGTTTCCATGGTGTGTATTGTTGTTCATTTTCATCAAATAAACAAAATAAAACCCAGAATTAATCCTGAAAGACAAGAAATGAGCATAAAAGTTGCTTCAGCGCAAGTGTTCATGTTACAAAAAGAGACCAAATTTCTAAAAATATTGCGAAAAACAACAATCTTCTGTTTTAGAGTGAATGTTTAAGGTGTTTAGAAGGCATATATTTCTTTCTTTTTAAAAAAATTTAATTATTCACATTTTTCCATGAAAAGTGCCAATACCCCCCCCTTTGGGTTCTAGGTGAAAATCTCACTCGACACAAAATCAAACAAAAATGTATCCAAGGTGTGTATTGTTGTTCATTTTCATCAAATAACAAAATTAAAACCCAGAATTAATCCTGGAAGACAAGAAATGAGCATAAAAGTTGCTTCAGCGCAAGTGTTAATGTTACTAAAAGCGGCCAAATTTCTAAAAATATTGCGAGAAACAACAATCTTCTGTTTTAGAGTGAATGTTTGAGGTGTTTAGAAGGCATTTATTTCATTTTTAGAAAATTTAATTTTTCACATTTTTCCATGAAAAGTGCCAATACCCCCCCCCCTTTGGGTTCTAGGTGAAAATCTCACTCGACACAAATCAAACAAAAATGTTTCCATGGTGTGTATTGTTGTTCATTTTCATCAAATAAACAAAATAAAACCCAGAATTAACCTTGAAAGACAAGAAATGAGCATAAATGATGCTTCAGCGCAAGTGTTAATGTTACTAAAAGAGCCCAAATTTCTAAAAATATTGCGAAAAACAACAATCTTCTGTTTTAGAGTTAATGTTTGTGGTGTTTAGAAGGCATTTATTTCATTTTTAGAAAATTTAATTTTTCTCATTTTTCCATGAAAAGTGCCAATACCCCCCCCCTTTGGGTTCTAGGTGAAAAATCTCACTCGACACAAATCAAACAAAAATGTTTCCATGGTGTGTATTGTTGTTCATTTTCATCAAATAAACAAAATTAAACCCAGAATTAATCCTGGAAGACAAGAAATGAGCATAAAAGTTGCTTCAGCGCAAGTGTTAATGTTACTAAAAGCGGCCAAATTTCTAAAAATATTGCGAGAAACAACAATCTTCTGTTTTAGAGTGAATGTTTGAGGTGTTTATAAGGCATTTATTTCATTTTTAGAAAATTTAATTTTTCACATTTTTCCATGAAAAGTGCCAATACCCCACCCTTTGGGTTCTAGGTGAAAATCTCACTCGACACAAATCAAACAAAAATGTATCCAAGGTGTTTATTGTTGTTCATTTTCATCAAATAAACAAAATAAAACCCAGAATGTATCCTGAAAGACAATAAATGATCATAAAAGATGCTTCAGCCCAGGTGTTAATGTACTAAAAGAGCCCAAATTTCTAAAAATATTGCGAAAAACAACAATCTTCTGTTTTAGGACTGAATGTTTGAGGTGTTTAGAAGGCATTTATTTCATTTTTAGAAAATTTAATATTTCACATTTTTCCATGAAAAGTGCCAATACCCCCCCCTTTGGGTTCTAGGTGAAAATCTCACTCGACAGAAATCAAACAAAAATGTATCCAAGGTGTGTATTGTTGTTCATTTTCATCAAATAAACAAAATAAAACCCAGAATTAACCTTGAAATACAAGAAATGAGCATAAAAGTTGCTTCAGCGAAAGTGTTAATGTTACTAAAAGAGCCCAAATTTCTAAAAATATTGCGAAAAAACAACAATCTTCTGTTTTAGGATGAATGTTTGAGGTGTTTAGAAGGCATATATTTCTTTTTAAAAAAAATTTAATTAATCACATTTTTCCATGAAAAGTGCCAATACCCCCCCCCTTTGGGTTCTAGGTGAAAATCTCTCTAGACAGAAATCAAACAAAAATGTATCCAAGGTGTGTATTGTTGTTCATTTTCATCAAATAAATAAAATAAAACCCAGAATGAATCCTGAAAGACAATAAATGATCATAAAAGATGCTTCAGCCCAGGTGTTAATGTTATTAAAAGAGCCCAAATTTCTAAAAATATTGCGAAAAACAACAATCTTTTGTTTTAGAGTGAATGTTTGAGGTGTTTAGAAGGCATTTATTTCATTTTTAGAAAATTTAATTTTTCACATTTTTCCATGAAAAGTGCCAATACCCCCCCCCCCCTTTGGGTTCTAGGTGAAAATCTCACTTGACACAAATCAAACAAAAATGTTTCCATGGTGTGTATTGTTGTTCATTTTCATCAAATAAACAAAATAAAACCCAGAATTAATCCTGAAAGACAAAAAATGAGCATAAAAGTTGCTTCAGCGCAAGTGTTAATGTTACAAAAAGAGACCAAATTTCTAAAAATATTGCGAAAAACAACAATCTTCTGTTTTAAAGTGAATGTTTAAGGTGTTTAGAAGGCATATATTTCTTTTTAAAAAAATTTAATTAATCACATTTTTCCATGAAAAATGCCAATACCCCCCCCTTTGGGTTCTAGGTGAAAATCTCACTCGACACAAATCAAACAAAAATGTATCCAAGGTGTGTATTGTTGTTCATTTTCATCAAATAAATAAAATAAAACCCAGAATGAATCCTGAAAGACAATAAATGATCAAAAAAGATGCTTCAGCCCAGGTGTTAATGTTACTAAAAGAGCCCAAATTTCTAAAAATATTGCGAAAAAACAACAATCTTCTGTTTTAGAGTGAATGTTTGAGGTGTTTAGAAAGCATTTATTTCATTTTTAGAAAATTTAATTTTTCACATTTTTCCATGAAAAGTGCCAATACCCCCCCCCTTTGGGGTTCTAGGTGAAAATCTCACTCGACACAAATCAAACAAAAATGTATCCAAGGTGTGTATTGTTGTTCATTTTCATCAAATAAACAAAATAAAACCCAGAATTAATCCTGAAAGACAAGAAATGAGCATAAAAGATGCTTCAGCGCAAGTGTTAATGTTACTAAAAGAGCCCAAATTTCTAAAAATATTGCGAAAAAAAACAATCTTCTGTTTTAGAGTGAATGTTTGAGGTGTTTAGAAGGCATTTATTTCATTTTTAGAAAATTTAATTTTTCACATTTTTCCATGAAAAGTGCCAATACCCCCCCCCCTTTGGGTTCTAGGTGAAAATCTCACTCGACACAAATCAAACAAAAATGTATCCAAGGTGTGTATTGTTGTTCATTTTCATCAAATAAACAAAATAAAACCCAGAATTAACCTTGAAATACAAGAAATGAGCATAAAAGTTGCTTCAGCGAAAGTGTTAATGTTACTAAAAGAGCCCAAATTTCTAAAAATATTGCGAAAAAACAACAATCTTCTGTTTTAGGATGAATGTTTGAGGTGTTTAGAAGGCATTTATTTCATTTTTAGAAAATTTAATTAATCACATTTTTCCATGAAAAGTGCCAATACCCCCCCCTTTGGGTTCTAGGTGAAAATCTCACTCGACACGAATCAAACAAAAATGTATCACAGTTGTGTATTGTTGTTCATTTTCATCAAATAAACAAAATAAAACCCAGAATGTATCCTGAAAGACAATAAATGATCTTAAAAGATGCTTCATCCCAGGTGTTAATGTTACTAAAAGAGCCCAAATTTCTAAAAATATTGCGAAAAACAACAATCTTCTGTTTTAGAGTGAATGTTTAAGGTGTTTAGAAGGCATATATTTCTTTTTAAAAAAATTTAATTAATCACATTTTTCCATGAAAAGTGCCAATACCCCCCCCTTTGGGTTCTAGGTGAAAATCTCACTTGACACAAATCAAACAAAAACTGTTTCCCATGGTGTGTATTGTTTTTCATTTTCATCAAATAAACAAAATAAAACCCAGAATTAATCCTGAAAGACAAGAAATGAGCATAAAAGTTGCTTCAGCGCAAGTGTTAATGTTACAAAAAGAGACCAAATTTCTAAAATATTGCGAAAAAAAACAATCTTCTGTTTTAGAGTGAATGTTTAAGGTGTTTAGAAGGCATATATTTCTTTTTAA